>NC_142929.1:161971574-161984074 GCF_046866305.1 Octopus bimaculoides | reverse complement strand
GCATTCGTGATGTCACACTCTTGCATGATAAGAACAATGGAAATGTATGGAGTAGCAGGAAATATGAGGAACCTTATATGAAATAGCATGAAATACTGGAGAACGGAATTAACAGCAAGGAATCAAGTTTAGGAGAGGTGAAAATCAAGAGAGAAATCTTCCTAGGGGACAGTATGTCCTTACTGATCTTCGTACTAGGAGTGATCCCCTAAATTGAAATACTACAGTAAACAAATTTGGAGAGTGATCTGGGAAGAGGTAAGGGGAAAACTGAAGCACTTGCTATTCATGGACGACTTGAAGCTATTCACAAAAACTGAGGCAGAACTGGACAGCCTAGTTCAGTCTGTGCTGATTTTGTCCAGTGATATTAAGATGGAGTTTGGACACTCAAAGTGTGCTACGATGGTGATGAGACGAGGATAGCTTGCCACGACAGAAGGCATATGGTTACCAAGTGGTGAAATGATGGAGGAAATTCAACTTCAATCCGGCTACAAATACATGGGAATACTTGAGGCAGATGAAATCAAACACAACGACATGAATGAAAAGAAAAAAGGGAGTACCTAACGCGAGTGAGAAAAATATGGGCTTCAAAATTGAATGCCAGAAACATAATTTCGGCAATAAAATCGCGGGCAGTTGCAGTAGTTCGGTATGGTGCTGGAATCCTGAAGTGGACAGATGAGGAGCTAAATGAGATGGACAGGAAGTCAAGAAAGCTGCAAACGATGCATGGATTCCATCATCCACGTGGAGACACTGATTGTCTATACCTGAAGAGAGCAACTGGGGGAAGGGGACTGATATGTGTAGAAGACTGTGTACGTATCGAACTCGAGATTTTAATGAGATACCTAGCCCAAAGTAAGGAAACCTTGCTAATGACAATTAGGAAAGAGGGAGTATTGAAAGCAGAGAAAAAAGGAAGAAAAAAGGGAAGAAGTACGAAAAGGACATGAAGAAGAATTACGCAAGAAGGGACTACGCAATCAATTCCATGTAGCCAAAACAGAATTTGATAGAAAAATGAAGTGGGATTGGCTGATAAAGGAACACTAAGAAAAGAGACCGAGTGCACTATACTGGCAGCGCAAGACAAAGCTTTGATCATAAACTGGAGGGTTGACCTTTGGAATGATCAGAGTCTCTGTGGTGCCGCATCTGCAATAAGATGGATGAAAGCATCGCCCATATCACAAACGAATGTCTTCGACTTGCCCCAAAACCATTACAAGTTGTGGCGACATGACCAGGTAGCGAAAGTGCTACATTGGAAACTGTGCGAAAAGTGGGGTGTAGAGAGACGCAAGACGTGGTATGAGCACTAATTACAGAGAGTGGTGGAGTCGGACACAAGCAAAATCTCCTCGGATTTCCCAATCCAAACAGATCAGGTGCTAGGACATATCGAACCGGACCTAGGGTTGGTGGACAAGGTGCACCACATATGCTATATAGTTGATGTTACATGCTACTTTAACCCACGAATAGTCAAGAAGAAAGATAGATACCCCCTTAATTGCGAAATAGCCCGACTATAGAAAATGAAGAAGGTGAAGATAATGCCAATTATTGTTGGATTCTTGGGAATAGTATCAGAAGAGATCAAGAGGAATATAAAGGAAATTGGAATAGAGTGTCCAGACGAACTGTTACAAAAGGTTTGCCTCCTTGGCGCGGCTAGAATAATCAGGTAAGTATTAGATAGCTGAAAAGAACTAATGGCAAGGTAACGTAGGCCGCAGGCCGTAAGCCCACTACGCATGCAAGACTCCAGGAAATACGTCAAAACCTGTAATAAAGAGATAATGATAATAATAATAATAATAATAATAATAATAATAATAATAATAATAATAATAGTAGTAGTAGTAGTAGTAGTAGTAGTAGTAGTAGTAGTAGTAGTAAACACATTTGACCTCTGCTGAGCCAAAGCGTCCGAAGATTCTTTTGTCTCTATGGCTGACCTCCCCACCATTTGCTGAATTTATTTATAGACCTGTAGAATATGATCTATTCACCAACCTGCTACCCAAATATTTCCTCTAACGACCACATATTTATGATCTCAAGTAGAAGCGAAAAGTTGAAAATAAAGAACATCTAGTAAAATCATTTAATAATGAATGAAAATAGTAATAATGATAATAAAAATAGTAGTGGTAGTGATGGTGATATTGATAAAAAATAATCATAGTAATGATATGCTGGAGCTGCTAATACTAAATACTACTAATACTACAATAATACTACAACTGCTACGATTATGATAGCACAGGAATCTGAGGCCCAACTACCACCCTTAACACTATCCCCACCCCTGCTAATGTTGCTGTTGCTGCAACCACTGCTGCTACTACAAAGAAAAACAATAATATCAGAGATATCAATGATGATAATAGGAATAATAATGAAAGGAAACACGTGGATCCTCCTCCTCCTCATGGGCTGATTAATGATACATCTAGTGATGGTGTCACAATAAAAACACTGGTAATTGCGCAACCTCATAATCGCTACCTCATGTGAGTGACAACGAAAAAACAAAATATTGTGAATAACGGTGGTAATGAAACTGAAGCCAATGATGGTGACAGTGCTACACCCGGTAGGTTCAGGGATTCTGGTCTGGCTCCAGCCTGTCGGTATCCAGAAAGGGAAAACCACACACGGTGTAGATGGAGCAAGCAAATTATTGCTGTGGTCATGGAGTGGTACTACATGAGCAGCCCGGTAGATGAAAATGGTGCTCAAATTAGGGGTTACCGACAACGTATGTATGATCATTGGAGAGAAAAGGGATTGTTTCAACTCACGGAACAGAGACTATGTGATCAAACTAGACCAATAAGAAATAACAGAGATAATGGAAATACAGTTCTTAATAATAAGAGTAATCTCCTGGCACATGAAAAGTGCTGTGGTAGCTTACTTGTTGAGAGACATATAGATGGTCTAAAGGAAGACAATAAAACTAATGGCGACATGACAGATGAACAAATGGCAATCTACGACAGAATAAACGCAAGACTACAGGAGAACGATAGCGACATTGTTTGCAACCATAAAAAGGTTGATCGACGGAAAGTGAACCAAGAAACGAAAAATGTCCATGAAATTCTAAAATACATCAGAACAAACAACATCACAGAAACAAATAATTTGATCAAGGCTGCAAGTATTGTTGTAGCAGAAAACGTGGGAGTTGGTGTCAAGAAAAAGAAACATAATGGGAGTGACAAAAGAAAATATCCGTGGTGGAAAAGAAGAATCCAGGCAGGGTTAGACATGCACGCGAAGAAAATCACTGTGTTAGACCGAAAAGAGAAAGGGGAGCTTAAAAGCGAACAAAAATACAGGGCGCTAAAAAGGAAGTATAATATTGAAGGAACTGAAACAGTGCCTCGTTGCAAAGAAAGAAAAGATGGTAAGATACGATCAAAGAATGAAGGGTTACCACCGGAATAGGTTATTCAGAGTGGATCAGAAGGGATTCTACAAAGAAATAAATGGAGAGTGTACAGATGAAATGTTAATACCAGATAACATTGAAAGTCAAAGGTTTTGGAGTGACATCTAGAGCAAAGAAAAGGAGCACAAGAACGACGCTGAATAGTTGCAAGAACTGAAACAAACAGTAGTCTGTCCAAAACAGACAGAACTAGTCATTTCAGTTAGGGAAGTGAAGGAAATCAGAAAAAAGAAATGTCATGCACGAATAGATGCACAACTCAACACCTTGTTAAATGCCAACCAAGTAACACCAGAGTGGTTGATATTGGGTAGCACAATGCTATGCCTGAAAAACATCGAAGAAAGCAATACGGTAGACAATAACAGGCCGGTAACCTGTTTATCACTTATGTGGAAGTTGCTGTTGTTGTTGATATTATTATTATTATCATCATCACCATCATCATCATCATCATCACTATTATTATTATTATCATTATTATTATTATTATTATTATTATTATTATTATTATTATTATTATTATTATTATTATTATTATTATTATTATTATTATTATTAATATAGGGAAGCAATCATACAAATTATGATATTAATATATATAACAGACATTTCTTCTATTTTTTGTTTTAAATCAAATTTATCTTTATGCTTATACATAAATGAATTCTGAATGATGTTATATTGTGATACACACACACACACACACACACACACACACACACACACACACACACACACACTCTCACACACACACTCACACACACATATATATGTATGCATGTATGTATACATACAATCTTATATAGGCAGAGAATTTCTTTTGGGAAAGGAAAAGTGGCTCATAAAGTGAAAGTTACAATACGTCAGCTTCCTCAGACACCAGAATTGTTAGTTTATTCAACCGTTTCATATACTTTGGTTCAAAGAGTGGATTTGATCAAGTGAGTGCATAGCAGTTGTGGTTTAGTAATGACTTCTAACAGACATTTAAGTGCGTGGTGACGGAAAAGTATTATACTAAGATATTAGATATTTCTCCATGACAAAATGCAGTGAATAGCTTTCTTTCGTGTTTGAATGTCTCAAAAGTATTTGAACTGGTAAGAAGTTTATATTAATAGCAAATGTTCTTCGTTCACCGATATTATACTCTGTCTCAACCAACTGTCTGAGTACGAATCATACGCATATCAGACCAATACGATTGCCAATCTCCACACACAGCGCAAAGTAGGGAAGTGCGAACTTTGAATCTAGAGCATATCAACTACAAAAAATTGAGCACCGCAACTAAGTAGCTCACACAATGCAGAACCATAATAAAGTCTCAAAGATTGGAGGAAATGCAGACACATAACCTGCTTTTTACAACATGCAAACCATTAAATGCAAAAATAACTCACAGAGCAGGCTCTTGGGAAAAATAACCTATTAGCAAGAAGGCGGAAGTGATACTCTACGTTTCATAAGGCAACAACTATAACCAACGCTTGCATACGCAGGATTTGAGCATTTTAGCTCAAACTTAGCCCATAGATAAACTAACAGAATGCTTTCTGCAGTATTCCACGTGGGCAGAAAATTGTCTGAAGTAGCACCAGAAATGAGCAACTGGATCAAACATTCACGAATAAATATCAAGCAATTTCAAAGCTACAGGCAACAAATTGAATTATATAAACTAAATCCATTACAATTAGAAGAGGAATAGTCTAAGGTGTTTCGTTATCTTTACTCTTTTGTTCCGAGTAATATTTTTAACTTACATGATAAACAGGACTGAAGGTGAATATCAGATTTATAGTTAAAGACAATCAATATTCTTTTTTAAATAGACCCCAAATCATAAATTGAAGTAATAAAAAGACTAGAAACGCTGCTGCCGAGACAGCGTGGCTGTAACATAAAAGGTGAAAGAAATGTCAATTAGAAAAATCTAGCAAAGCATTCATGTAGCAAGCAATACAATTCAGACCACTGATATCAGGCTAGACGAAGAAAATGAGATCCGAGAATTAGTTTAAACATAGGAACACGAATATTTAGGAAATAATGAAACAGTATAAAATACACACGCACACAGATGAAAGAAATGCTTAAGGATGGATAATATTGACTGATCACACCAAAAATTATCACAGATTTAAATGCAAAATATAGACTAAATTTCAAATTGTTTCTGTAAGGTAGAATCTCGAGAACACCTCGATATTTGAGACCTCCTGAAACAGCAGTGGCAGCCCGACTGCAGATTCTCGTATATCACAAGGTACATACACTTGGTAGTTCTTGACAACTGGTGTGAAGGTGCACGTTTTGGAAATCCTAATCTCGCGGATGAGTACAAAACCTATGTCATATATGTCATCATCATAGTTGAACAACTGACCTTACTCTCACGTCAATAACAGGAAACGTCATTGTACCCTTCCTAATTCTGGATACGGCTATCAGGGATATAAATGATGATCAGAAAGATCACTGACCTTGGTCTTGAAGCGGGATGGTACTTTCAACAGTGGAAGTGGGCTTCAAAATATGTTCTTGGGAAACAGTTCTAAGTCGATGATATCACTGATTCTCAGTGCCATGTTAGTTTTTTTTTTTTTATGACCGTAAAGTTAATGAGATATGTCAATGTGTTTGTCATTAGATTTTGTTTTACTCAAATTGCTCATACATTTGTTTTTGTTGTCGTTCGTCTTCTAATGATGGTGATGTATTTTCAAGTTTTTACGTATGCTGTTGCAAACGTTGTTTTGTCTTTGGTGCTGGTAATGATAATACTCTAGATGGAAATGGGGATGATGACGATGACATTTTAGTTTATGGAGTATTTGGCTAGTTAATGTACATCTTGTCATGTCCCTGAACATTTTGGCATTCAGCTTGAAACGGCCTTGTTTTATTTCAACGTTTGCATTCGCCTCGGCTATGGCCTATACTGATGGGCTCTGCTCGAACATTGTCACTTTTGTGGAATGTGATTGTTTAAAAGCAATTGACTCTATTATCCAGCACGTATACTGTAGTGGTCATACAGAGCAATAATTTTATTATTTATGATTCACTATTTCTAAATGTAAACGTTTTCTTATTTAAATCTACATGCAAGTAAATATTTACTAATTTAAGTTTAGCATGCATGTAGAAAACTTAGAATAAAATGCTAACCAGAATTAAAATGATAATAATAATAATGATAAGCAACATTGGCACGATTTAAATCCAGCGGATTTTCACAAACTGATTGATGAAAAACACTCTCAAATCTTATAACATATGAGACAAGAAAACAAGAAAAACTCAATAGACACAAAAACAAATAACGAAAACACGCGTAATGCTAAGGGAAATTTTAAACAGAAGGAAATTTTAAAGGAAATTTTAAATAAAATAGGAAACATACAGAATATCCAACTATACGAAGAAATCGAATTTATGTGAAAGAATTTAAAAGTTGAAAATTCTAGAATTTGAAATTCTCAATGCGTAAAGATCTGAAGGCCAGAGTAGTTTAAGAGTGAAAATCTGTGCAAAATGTACATATGGACCAAAGATTTAAAGTTAAAATAACGCTGATAGTTAACATATTAAACAGAATACTAACATCAATATCATCAAGTTAAACAACCGACACATACATACGCATGCGCGTGTATGTGTGCGTGCGCGTGCGCGCGTATACAGCAATCTTATTATTACAAAGCAATGTTGATAATCCCTTCACAAACGGAATTACGCTGAAAACAATGCTGATGAGAAGATTATTGCTTCGAAATGGATACGTTTAAAAGCAAGAGAGCAAAACAAAAAAAAAACAAAAAAAAAAAAACAGAAAGAAGTTTCTCTGGATCAAAGACTGTATGAAGGAAGCGACTCATTAATTCGCAAATAAACTATCGCAATGTAATATGAAAACAATTCTTTGAACAGAACAAACAGTTCGACTCCAACACAATAATTTTATCAAGAAATAAGGGAAAATAAAGTGTAAACAATGGTTGCGTAAATAGCCAGAACATAAAAAAAAAGAAGATTTGTATCAAAAAATTGATGTGAATGTCCAAAACAGAAGGTGCGACGCCTGAAAAATCGAGTAATGCTGCTCTAAAAAGCAGAATACACATTACAGATAATAAAGGCTACAAGGCAACACCAAGTAATATGTTTCCCTATTTCCAGTTTAAATATTTTACAAGAAACTGATGAATTTTGCTTATTAGTTACTAAGTCAATCAAATGATTCCACCAGGGAAGATTATCTTAAATCTCAGTAATTAATACGAAAATCTATTGGCTCACAACCTGTAAAGTGTTACCTTCAACAATATCAACGATAATAATTACTTAGCAAAGATGAAATGAATCAAAAAAAAAAAAAAAAAAAAACAATGTACACTGCAAATATTTCTATAGTTGTTAATTTCAATTTCCGATTAACATTTTCATATCTATAACCGAAAATTGAAGGCGACAAAAATGTCTCAACACGGATAGCTTCATTACCAGAGCAGTTCACTCACGTGGATTCTAGAAATATTATCTCGGGATAAGATAGTAGAGACATACAAAACGTCATGCATAAATAGCAAATTATTCTGCAAATATAAAAAAAGGAGATTTATAAAGCTAAACCCAGAAGCGAAAAGTTCAAAGGGTACACCCTCTCCCATTTACTGTCTGTCTGGCGCTGAAAGAGTTAACACACATTCAAAACCAGATCGGATTTTGATTTGGATAGAAAAGCTCTGGGGTGGAGATAGCCATCTTTTCTTCACACGATATTATGTTGACAGCTAAGAAGAATAAACATATGGTGTTGTTACATGGTGTATACTAATTTCGCCGAAGAGATATATGATACTTTTTAGGAAAAGATGCCGCAACAATGTTTGTATTCGAAGAGCTAAGTTTGAGTATGCACATAGTCTAGTTCAATTACGAGATATTTCCTAAAGCTCTGTGCATGTAAGTTGTAATGGCTGTTAAAAGAATATTAATTGGATCCTGTACAAAACCGGGTGTCTGTTGTTGTAATGTCAATTATCCAGTAGATAACAATGTGTACTGAGCAGTTCGTACGGGTCTGAAAGTCTATGCTAAATAACTGCTCCTGATACTACTTAGGTTATTTTCCTGTTTAGCTTAATTCTAAATCTGTTGGTTGATTTTTTTTAATATCATTATATATACAGGCAGATTGTAAAGAGTTTGAGCTCAGGTGTTTCAGGTTATTATTGGTATTTTTATTAAGTGGATTACTACAGAATTATATTTATACTCAGCGGTATTTTTTCTGTCTCTACGTTATAAGTTCAAATTCCGCTGAGGTCGACTTATATAAATAAGTCCAATAGAATCAGTAACTTATGCAGAGATCGATGAGCCAGTCAACATATGAATACATGATATCGAGGCCTTATTTTGGTTTCACGTCTAGACTTCTAAACCAAACGAGTAATTCGTCAATGAAAGTTGAATTTTAATCAGCATTTGCTTGCTAATTCGTCGTAAGTACGTTTGAAAGAGAAATATAAGAATTATAGAGAATTTCTTTGGAGCTCTTTTTGTTGTAACAAATACCATGCATTATATAAGATTTAATTCTTTTTACTGCTTTTACAGCTTACATACACAGATTTAGGATTATGACATAATGCAATTCAACTAGACTAGATATTTACATATTTAAACTTATGGCATCAGCCCCTGTTTACATTAAAAGTATACAGAATTAACTATAATGAAGTGCTAAACATTCTTTTACCTAACTATAGATTATTTAAACAGGAATGTTTTTCCCTTGCAAACATATTTATACAATATTCTTTTTTACTCTAGGCACAAGGTCCGAATTCTTAGGACAGGGGGCCAATCGATTAGATCGACCCCTGTACGCCACTGGTACTTAATATATCGGCCCCGAAAGGATGAAAGGCAAAGTCAACCTCAGCGAAATTTGAACTCATAACGTAGAGACAGAGAAAATTCTGCTAAGCACTTCACCCGCTGTACTAACGTTCCTGCCAGCTCGCCGCCTTCATATTTATAGAATATTTTAGATTTTATGAAAATAATTCTATCCGGACAAAATAACCGTCGCGGACATGTATTCGGTTGATTTCAAGTTTCTCACTTATAACCATAGTTATAAGTATAACTCTACAACAAGACAGATCGTAAAGACAGACAAAATACCCCTAAGCATTTCTCCCGGCCTGCTAACTTTTCTTTTCTACTCTAGGCACAACGCCCGAAATTTTGTGGAAGAGGGCCAGTCGATTAGATCGACCCCAGTACGCAACTGGTACTTAATTTATCGACCCCGAAAGGATGAAAGGCAAAGTCGACCTCGTCGGAATTTGAACTCAGAACGTCACGGCAGACGAAATACCGCTAAGCATTTCGCCCGTCGTGCTAACGTTCCTGCCAGCCCGCCGCCTTCTACAATAAGAATATCGCAACTTTTCAAATAATGGTAGTTTAAATTTACTTCGTCCTATTTCAATAAACAGCGATTCTTATAGCAGTAAATTTCTTTATTATTCTTTATACTTAAGGTTTCTTTTTGAGCGAACCAAGCTTCTTATCACTCTAAACTTATATAGTTCTCCTTCCTTTGCTTTTCGTAAGTATCTTTACTACAATATTCCGCTTCTTTCTTTCTCTCCTTATTTAATTGATACGATAATAATTTTTTCTTACTTATTACAAAATGATTGTTTTCTTAAGTTAATATAAAATTCTAACTTAGCAGTATCGACTAATTATATTGATATATAATAATGGATTTAAACATTGTTCTCTTCGAAAAATCTGGCGTTTCAATGTTATGCAATCGTTCATAAAACGATTATAGCTAAACATACTATTATGTGCAGTGAAACACATGTAAATAACATATAATCCAATTTATGACGTTATGCTAGATGCAAAAATGCACTAATTCTCTTGTTTCATTCTACTTTCCTAATTTGCAAGACTAACCCAGATGTTAACAACAGAACTGAACTTCCCAAAGGTTATGGTTATTATAGTATTGCAAAACAGCCTTTCATACACACATTCTACACAACAAAGAAGTCACGTTTCCTGCAAACAGGGTCTTAAACATGAAATATTGAACTACAAGGTAAAAATAAAAACCATTGACTTGTATTATATCTTGTAACTTGCGTTGTTTTGGTTTCATAAAGAAAATAATTAAAAGCATATATATACATAAGCATACGCGAACGTGTGTATAAGCGCGCGTGTGTGTGTGTGTGTTTGTGTGTGTGTGTGTGTGTGTGTGTGTGCGTGTGTGTGTGTGTGTGTGTGTGTGTATATGAAATCAAATAGTATTCCCAACAAATATAACAGTTCAGATGAAGCAGATCTCCTCATTATGGTAACCTGTAATTGAAATAATTTACATGTAGAAAATGTGATGACTGATTTAAATAAACTACTTCGACAAATAAAATTCATGTTTTGCAAGAAATTTTGTTTGTGTAGTTTTTAATTAGCAACATCTTAACTTTGATGGAGATATATAATACATAAATTATAAAAAACATACTCAACTGAAGAGCATGCATCTCTCTGTTATTAAACGTTGAAATATTTTGTATGTGATGTGATGTGATTCGAAGGAAACTTTTGCATGTTTTTCCTTGCGAAGTTTGTATATTATCACCACTTACATATTAATGCTCTCAAAAAGCATAGTTATGACAAAGACCTCCTATGAGAAATAATACGATAATGGATAATTATAAATCTTTTGACTTCTAATGAAACAAATTTGAGAAATTAGCAAAACTTGAGGATTAACTTAGATATAAAATATAGGTTCTTAAACTGCCGCGGATTATTTTTAATAAGAAAATTCTATACAAATTTTCACACGTACACACACATGCACGCACGTATTCTCACACCTATAATTAACTATTTCTATTGGAACCGTTTTACATAGTTTTCTTAAGAGTAGAACTGCCTTATATAGTTGTCGTACGTAGTACGCGTACAATCTTGTTGAAATTCTATAAGAACTCTGAGAAATGCCGGGATATTATTTCATTTGAATACTGCTTTTTGCGGAAATCACATGAGCATTGATATCAAACATTGCAACGGTAATACTTCCATTGAAATTCTGGAATCCTATTTCTTGTAAAGACTGCATAGAAACAATTATCTACTAATACTGCTCTTAGGCTGTGTTGTTCCTGAAAATGAACAGTGATTAAATCTGTAAGAAAATTTTGAAACATGAAAGAGAGATGGTTCTTTCAATTAATTAGAGCCTTAATACAAAAGAAAAATATAGAAATATGCTCATGACATAATACTTTTTAAGCATTAAAACTTCGTATTGCGTACATAACTAAAGAACTGCGTCAAAATGCCCCTTCCTCTAATGCCGTTGCGCCCATTTTTTGCCGCTAATGATATACATGTGTGTGTGTGTGTGTGTGGGTGTGTGTGTGTGTGTGTGTGTGTGTGTGTGTGTATGCATTGAGACTCATATATACAAAAAGCACACATATATACGCATATATGGGGCAGAGCTTTTACTTATCTCACTTTAAATACACGAGAGAGTTCAAGCTTTATGCCTGTCCTATTTCAAATTTTTCATATTTTTGTATTAGTTGCCTTCAGCTAGTTTAGAACAATAATTTTCATATATATATATATATATATTTATATATATATATATATATATATATATATATATATATATATATATACACGCACATATATATATATAAGGTTAAGGAGGGTATTGGATTTAACCAAACCCAGGAGGATACAGGTAATACCGAGTAAGTGTTGTATACCGATTAGTTTGCCCCAGTCGTTGTATGAACAGGATTGGGTATTATAAGTCGTGTATTAGCGTGTGTATATGTAAATATATAAAAACAAAAAGATAAAGAGAGCAAAGGTAAGGTTGAAGAATTTTATGGATAGAGTCTTACAGCTGTTTCTGGGAAGATCCAGTACTTCCCTTCATCGGAGACAGAAA
>NC_142929.1:161946574-161966574 GCF_046866305.1 Octopus bimaculoides | reverse complement strand
TTCCGGGTTCAGTCCCACTGCGTGGCACCTTAGGCCGACCAAAGCTTTGTGAGTGGATTTCGTAGGCGGAAACCGAAAGAAACCCGTCGTATATATGTGTGTGTCTTTGTCTGCGTGTGTTCCCTCCGCCCACCATCGCTTGGCAACCGACGCTAATGTGTCTACCTCTCAGTAACTTAGCGGTTCGGGAAAAGAAGCCGATAGAATAAATACTAGGCTCACACGGTATACTCCTGGGGCCGATTTGTTCGAATAAAGCGTTAATGAGTATACACATACACACACACACACACAGACACACACACAGACACACACACACACACACACAGACGCACACACACACACACACACACACACACACACACACACACACACACACACACACACACACACACACACACACACACACATATATATATATATATATATATATATATATATATATATATATATATATATACATATATTATAGTGAATGCGGTTGTTTGGTGTGTGTGACTGAAAGGAATATCGATAATCACTTTCCTTTTCAGCTACGCCATCATAGACTTTTGTCAAGATGTCCTAGAAAAAAGTGATGGTGGAGATAGAGGTGCTGCCCCAATAGATCTATAGAGAAGTGGATGAATTGTGTGTTGAATAATCCGATTGAATGGACCTACTCTTAGAAGTGCCGCTGTAGGCTGAAAACTACGCAGTAGAGAGGAGCATTTGCTATGATACTTCATATGAGCAGGGTGTTACAGTATCCGTGGGTTACCTTGGTATGATGTACCTATACGAGTATATTATATAACATAGATATGTAGATGACTGCAAAAAAAAAAACAAAGCCGAAGCACAATAACTAGCAGCAAAGATCCCTGTAAAAGTTAAAAGATTTGTCATTCTTCTTTTGGAGAAACTGATCAAGTGAAATGAATTGGCAAGGCTAATAACTGAGAAAAAGTTAAGAGTATCTCCAAAGATTTAACTGATGAAATAAAAGATTATACAAGTAAACTATTTATGATAATGCAAATAGCGTTCAGAAATGACAAAATGACCCATAGACGTTTCCTTCTTGACAATATCTTTGAGAAAAATCTAATAAAAATATAGAGCAAGTTGACCATGATATAGAAACTGATAGTTCAAGAAACACAAATGTAATGTACATAAAAGGAAGACTATAGTGCTTGATATTGTTGTATACACTGTACTTCATCTATCAAACTTAAGTGCAAAGGTTTTTTGATTGTGACTTCCCCGTCTTTATAATGTTAAGCAGTAAATGGCGTTAATTTCTTGTATACAACGGTATGGTGTGATTTGTGGAAAATTAGGCTGCTAGACTAGTATATCAAAAATTGATATGAAGTTCATTTTCCTGGCGCGTGAACGAGCACGTTTGTAATCGTATTTTGTCTTCAAAACAAAAAAAATCGGCAGAGAAATGTCTCTGAATATGAGGAAATTCAGGTATAATTACACGAAATACTTTAAGAATGAGTGAACTTATTTGGAGGAGAGTCAACTTTTTCAACAATAAAACGCACCACATGCATTTAACTAAATATGACTTATACGATTATGAGCGAAAATATTTTATATATGTTACAGCCGCCTACATCATGTACTCCTTGTTATTGAGATAGGAGTTTCATACTTTCCCTTATCAAAGAATGCTGCATGATATCATTTGAGGGCGATTTTTCTCACATGTTTAGCAGATTGGATAACCGCGGAGAGACTCCCAAGTAAATGCATATTCTCTGCAATAGTTCCTGTGATATAATTTGTGGGAAAAATAGCCTCCTCAGTTGAATAGAAACGATCGACAGCAGATGAATGAAATCTTTAAGAAAATCGATAATCTGATTGGCAAAACAATTAATGAGTTCCTTGTCACGACAATAACAAACAGGGCCGGCGGCAAGAATAACATGAAAGATGTGGCATACGTCACAAGTTGAAATGAGACAGTAGAGGACGAATGAAGACTACATTGAAGAGAGAGTTCAAGAAATAATTTGTGTTCCATTAAAATTGAAGTAGGTGGTCGAATGTCGATGAAGAATTGGTATTCTATATGTGATATCACACGAAAACAGAATGAAGAGTAGATGGAATGAAATGTAGTGGTCACTGAAAAGAAATTCCAAATGAGTTTATTATAAAGTTTTAAACATTTCAAAGATAAATTTCTTTCATGACGTGTGTAACTTCGAAGATAAAACAAAATACCATAAATAGATAACAGTAACACTCTCGTATAACATTTACAATCATTCGGGGAGAAAAACAAAGAATATACATACCAACGCTGCATTCTACTAGAAATAGTGAACAGTCTGCATGAAATAACGATCAAAACCCTCTCGTGTTATAACCTGTCTTCTTCTAAAAGAAAGGACATATAGGATAATGTAATACTATACATGTTATGAAAATAAAAGAAGCAACATTCATTTGTAAAATGTATTTCACCATGAGTCTTAGTAACCAGAACTAGCCCATTGTCAAGTGACATGAGAATATGAATTTGAAATAAATGTACTCTTGAAGTAGTAAAAGATACGCGGTCCCAATTCACCTAGGTTATAAAATACCATCTTAAAATCGAGAGAAAGTATTAGATTGCCTAGTCCTAAACATTCTGTGACTAAAAATAAAGTGGTGTATGATTACAATATATGTCACCATAAGCCCATACCTGATTAAATTCACGATGCAGGAGAAACAACAGAGTAATGAAGGTTTTTGGTGGAAATAAGTTATATTACTAGACAAGCGTAATTCAGTGAGGTAGCAGAATCGTAAACACGCCAGAATAAATTGATTAGCGGCATTTAGTCGATCTTTATTTTCTGTGTTCAAATTTCGTTGAGGTCGAGGCCAGCTTTCATTATTTGGGAGTCGGATTGATGTAATCAATTTCCCCACCCACTCAAAGGTTTCTGTCTCTATGCCAAAATTTGAAACCATAATACAAATGTGTATTGTATGTGATATATTTTATCCATTCGTTCCAATTTATTTTTCATATTATTGAGTTTCCTTTGCAATTCATACTTCAACTGTTTCGAAACTTTGGTGGTTGTTGAAACAGTCTCGGCGCCCCTTTTTTTATGTTAAAGATATCCATGTTTAGAGATATTGTACGCGTTTGATGGTGCAACACACGGAGACTGTACACCATGTATTCATTTTGGCTTTCACTAACGGGGAATATTAACTATTTGGGGTGTTTGAGATTTGTGCTGCAAGTGACAATTACCCTTACTTTCATTAAATCCTTTGCGGAAAAGAATCCTGCTTATGTTGAGTGCTACACCAACCAAAATTTAGTTGCGTGTCTGATGGTTGGAACTGACCAACTCTTGCTAGAATTCACTTCAATGATATTGGACACGTTTCTATCATCTTCAACATCAATGGCGATGCTGCTGTTGTTTCCGATTTTTGTTGAATTCTTGATGTATAAAGATGGAATTGATTGGTCGGTACGTATGGTAATCTCATATTTATAGATTTTACAGCGACCTCACTGACGCGCTACATATGGCGTAGACACACGTAATTCAAAAACACGTTTTGTGTAACGTATTTCGTAACAAAAAGGACAGGTACAGATTACAAACAATAAAAGGCCGATTTTGGTGATTCATTTGACAGAGGTAGTAGAGAGCTAATCCAATGATAAATCTGACCTTGGATCCTAACAGTTTGCATTAATCCTGACTCAGTTAAATCTCTTGTGGGTCCAAATGATGTCATCTGTAGTGAGACGTTGTATTGTCTAATTTTGTTTTAGAAGTGTTTGGAATCTTGGTCAGTTGATGACAACTGTACCTTCAATGACTCTGGAGGTTGGGGGATTGCAGGGACATTAACCTTTCCACCACTGCAGCACAGTTCCGATGTCTCTCCAGGCCACTTCCTTGCTTTACAGTGGATGCACTCAGTTGTCATTGCACCAATGGAAACACTAATGTCATGAGCATAATGAACTGCTGGATCATAGTCAAAGCTACTTCATAGTTATGTCCCCAAATGATTCTGTAAACTACGAAGCAAATGGTAGTCTGAAAGAGCAAGGTCGAAAGAATAAGGTGGATTAGGAATTTTTTCCCAACCAACCTCTTTGATGTTCTGTGATGTGATCTTTGCAGTGTGGGGTCGCGCATTGTCCTGATGAAACATCACTCCTTTTCGATTCACTAAAGCGGCGGCATCAGAGGCGGCGGCGGCCTCAGAGGCGGTGACAGCACTGGTGGCAGCACTGATGGCAGCACTGGCAGCAGCAGTGGTGGAAGCGGTGGCGTCAGCAGAAGCAGCACCAGTGGTATCGGCAGCAGGGAGTAGTAGCGAGGGAAGCAGCGGCGGCAGAGGTGGAAGCAGCAGCGGCCGCACAGGCTGCTGCATCGATGACAATAGCGCCTGTGTTGGTCGCAGCAACCACGGCAATGGGGATGGTAGCCGCGCCAACGGGGAAAAGGACGGCAGCTGCGGCAGCGAACGCAGCAGCGGACGCGGCAGCGAACGCGGCACCATCACAATGACCACCAGATGAGAAGCAGGAAGAGATGAAGGGAATGATGGTTGTGGTGCAGTTGCGGCAGTGGCGATGATGATGATGATGATGATGATGATGATGATGGTGGTAGTGGTGGTGGTGTGGGAGGAGTGTCGGTGATAATAACTTTTATGAGCATGAAAAAGAACATGAACTACGTAAAAAGTTTTATAGAAGACGCCTTCTGAATTTCCAGAGATGCTAAAGTAATACATATTTGTGTGAAAAAGGAAGACAGCAGTTTAAAGAAAGTTATCTGATAATCGTAAATCGAACCCAATAACGAAATGGAAAGTCAATGTCAATGCAAATTATGATATAAATAATCTCAGGAAAGTTAGAAAGTCGTTGATCTGTTGGCAGCGTCTTACTGAGTGAAAACTCCATGGCATGAAGTTAAGACAGAAATGTTTTTGAAGATCAAAGTATTCTTACAAAAGAAATAAATTAATATATCACAAAGGGATATATCATATATGGGTAAAGAATATAATTCAAGAATATTACAGATTTACGGTAGTTTATTGAGAGATAGTCAATTCCCTTACTCAGGAATACAGTTACAGTTAAATGTTATATGAGCGATCCTGCTCACACAGAATTACGCACACATGTGTGCGTGTGTGTGTAGCTTATATTGCAGAGGTGTATTTGGTACAAGTATCCAATGCATCGATCAGTATTTCATTACATTTCTGACTGCGACTGTGGCGAGGTAAGTTTTAAGCAGCTCGATTTCCTATGAAAAGCATCGTCTTTTTTCTTTTGTTTTTTAACTACTATGTTCAAATCTGAGGCTTCTCTATTGGGGACAAATATTGGGATCGAAGCCGAAAATTCTTAACAAAAATTGTTTACTTGTACATTTATTTCTTAGTAATTTCCCATGTACATCCAAACTATGAAATACGGTGATAGATTCTGAGTAGCCATCATCATTACATTTTAGAAAATACAAGATACTTACTATCTCCATAATATGAGGTCATATTCTGTGCCCATTCTCCAATCTCTTATGGAAATTCGTATCAAATCCACCCTTTCATAAGTGTATCCCAATGGAAATATTAAGATATTTGGTTTTGCGTTCTCTTTAAGATATAGAACTATTTACATGTGTGTTGATATTATTTCCCGCAGCACCATTCTCTTTGTTACAGAAAATGAACAGTGAAAATGAAAGGGGAAATAATGTATAATGAGAAATTATAATTCAGTATCAAGTTCATTGTACATTCTACACTTGAGTTTTAATGAACCATAAAACAAAGTATTTCTAACTTGTAATTACAGTAATATACATAAGAAAAAAAAATGAAATATGACTGATATCAATATAAAGCAACAGTTAATTGCAAGTTATCAGGGTGTATCCCGCGTAATCAGATGTAGTTTAGTATGATAATGTAATTTTACGTAATACTATATCTTTCGTCCTCTTTTGGTATGATGTCTTAATAAAGCGCCACTTGTAATTGTGGAAACTCAAACACATTCCGGGAAACACTGATAGAAATTGATTTACAGTAATCTGGATCTCTAAGCACTGTAATTTTATTAGAAAGTGCACCATCCGCTGCAGGCACAGTATAAAAGCAATGCTAATCCAAAGTAGTATGACTCAGCAAAGTGACATACATAAAAATAAATGAAAATGAAACCACAACGAAAAGATATTCAGCAAAAGATGAAAATATTAATCTTTTGAAATAGCATAAACAAAATATGCTCTACATTTGGCAATACAAACGATTATCAGTATGGACAGAACGAAGAAGTATTGGTATCTGGAGAAAAGAGAGAGCTCGGCGCTTGTAGATATTGGAAAAGAAAGAAGAAATTAATACCATCTAAGAAGTTGACATTGGATATCTGGAAAAAAGCATGAGAATTAGGAGGTATAGAATATATATTTATATATACATATGATGATAAGGCGAAGAAGACAGGGGCAAAAATACGCATAAGAAATAAATATATAGTAAAATTAGGGAATATTGATGAAATACTAATCGACAACTTAGCCTGTGACTTATTGTCAATGTTTTACAAAGAATATAAAGCCGGTATCTATATTTTGTAGATGCCAGAAGAAAAAAAACCGCGTCGATCAGTTTTACTTGACGTCAAGTAACTCAATGTGGTAGTAATACGTCACTTAAACAATGACTCCTACTTCGTTACCCTCAGGTGACATATTGCAGCAGTGCAAGGGAAATCCGTGTGCACGTAGGCACGATTGCTTGTTCAAGTGGTTCACTTCAAAACGTTGTGTTTTGTGTTCAATTCCATTGCAGAGGAACTTGGTTAAGTATTTTCTGTCATAGCCTCAAGTCAACCAAACACTTGCATGCTATATTTATTAAATAGAATTGCGTAAATGCTGGTAGAAATCGTTTCAATTCACACACTGTTGAACTTAATCTATCGAATATTTCTTACTTGAATGCCTTTAGTAAAATCCACACGCATCAAAACTTCGGATGAAAGTAATGTCCTTAATTCCTCTTACCAGTCTCAGAGATCCTGAAAAGTTACTGTAGTGTTTCGGTTTTATTATTTTTCCTTAAAATATTAGATATGAAAAACAACAACAATATTTACCATTAATGATACTATTAATTGACAAAACGTAAATTTGGGGGTTTATAAGCATGTGAATAGAGACAAAAAGGTTATATGAGAACCATTGGAGTTATAAAGACGTTATGTATTGTAATAAGACACCGTTATAAATTTGTTGTAAATTAAACATATCTAATGAGATAATAGTTAAAATTAAAGGAAAATGTCATATGAAAGTAAAGGAAAATGTCATATGAAAAATGAAATACACAAGAGTATTTCACCTACGCATGCGTGAAAACCTGACCGAGCAAATTGAGTCAGTACATCCAAGGTTGCTGCCTATTTGACATTGGCTGCATTTTAATCCGATGCAAGTAAAAGAACCCTTAATTATTCCATGCATTAACCGTGGTAAAAACGTCCAACTTCCTCTGAGTATCATTCTTTTATATTTTCATAGCTTAATGATTAGGTCTGCACTGATTTCCTATCTTTCCTTTCCTGTGCAAATCACGTTTCTGCCTGTGTTAAAAATCAATATATCCCAACTGGTGCATTGGCAAAATTAGAAGAACAAGATAGAATTGTTTTCTTTCTTTATTTATTTATTTTCCAGTTTTTAGTTGCATCACATTACGTTCTTATTTCAAATACTGACGAGACAAATGATGTTCTTATTTGAAGCATCAACTGAGCACTGGTTCTGTCATGTGGACTGCGCTTATATCCCAAACTGACAGCCTTGTGTTAAGATTTAAAATCAATATATTGAATTACTAGCGTGAATGAACCCAATTTCACGAACACACACACACACACACACACACACATATATATATATATAACTAAGGGTGTTCTAAACACCTACATTGCTAAAAATAAGACCTAAATGCTATAATGCTGCAGTCGAAGCACTTAATTGTATACATACAAGAAGCGGTCGAGTTATTCCCAGACTGATCGGTTAGTTTTGGCTTTTGCCGTAGCCACTTTAGTGGGATCGGTCCGACTCGTCTGATTCCAGACGACGATCACTCTCAGCCCATATGTCTAAGCCATAGAAATGTGTGGATGATTTAGCGAATCGCTAATGTGTATACAAATAATGTATATAGGCAGCGGGAAGCAAATGTCTACCAAGGAGACCTATAACCATCATTAAATATGACTGACGGTGTTGAGCTAAACGCTATAATGCTGCAGTCAAAGCCCATAAATGTATATATACATGCTGACAGGGACCGTAATCGCCCGAGAAGTAGCGGTCGAGATAATCCCAGACTGAGCGGTCAGTTTCGGCTTTTGCCGTAGCCTCTTCAGCAGGAGCGGCCCGACTCGGCTGATTCCGGACGACGATCACTCTCAGCATATATATCTACGCTATAGAAATCTATGAATGGTTTAGCGATTATACACTTTGACCGTAGCATTAGAGTATTTAGCTTTTATTTCTAGTAATGTAGGTGTTTATAAGAACCACAGTCATATTTAATGATGGTTATAGTTCTCCTTGTTGGTACACATTTGCTTACTGCTGTCTAAATAAAGTTACAGACAGTCAGACAGACAGACAGACCGATAGATAGATAGATAGATAGGTTTCTTTATTAGCCACACAGGGCTCAACACAGAGGGGACAAAATACAAATGCAGAGTTTTTCTTTTCGAGGGGGTCGAAAACAAAGCAGCAAAAAAAACAAAAACAAAAGTGGGGACAACGATGAAAAAAAAACATCGCAAAACGTTTGGGGTATTTACAAAAAATATGAAATAATACAAAAAATTCCCAATAAATGGGGAGGTTATCCGTGGAAAGAAAAACCTACGAAAAGACCACGGTAACCTCAGTCTTTAGCGTCACACTTTGTTAAATAAAATCTCTTTTATTTAAGCAAGAAACGTGAGTAACTCTCTGTTTACAAAATTTTAAAACGTTTTATAGAATCATGGTCAAGGTGGTTTCGTCATTTATACGTGCCATTCTTGCTACATGTATCCATCTTTTTGCGAAACATTTGCTAGACAACACTTGCCTCTCTACTCTCACCTTCCTTTTCAAGTGATACTTGAAAAAGTTGATGAGAGATTGACCAGAGAGGAAAGTATTTGTCTCTAATCCTTTCAGACGCGTCCACCAGATGCATTCTTTGGCCATAGACACAAGTACGATAAATACAGCTCTTCCTTCCCGTTTAAAGGAAGGAGGCGTGACGATATTGACGATAGACTCGGTTGATAAACCGACTCGTCCCACACGCGACAGCAGTCGTTCGACATAAGCCCACAGCTCCGAAATGGTTGGACACTGCACGAGTGCGTGCAGAACGGTTTCATCGCTCTGACCGCATCTCGGGCAGGTCGGCCCCGCATTTCACGAGCCGCGTCTATAGAGCTTATCCCGAACGGGTAGCGCCTCTCGGTAACACTGCCAGGCCAGGGATCTCTGGAAGTTGTCCATAGGTCCCGGCCCAAAAGTCGTCCTGAACAGGCGGGTCAGGTATTCCTCGTCGACGCCCAGGTTCGCCCCGAGATCGTCGTCGTACCTGCCCTCCACTAATCCCCTATAGAATGACTTCGTTGTGATGCAGCCGCTCAAGGTCGACCCGGGACGGCAAAGTTGTTGCAGAGCAACGCGACACTCACGGTGCCATTCGCCATTCCTCGGCCTCTTTTTGATCCACGACTGCAGCTCGGTCATGGAGACGAGCTGCGGGAAAGCGCGTCGCACAAACGGCGACCACACCTGCTCACCGTCGTCTACGTAGAGCCGGAGATGTCGCAGTCTCAGCGCATGTCTGCGCATCATCAACCACGGCATGCCCAGCCCTCCTTTCAGCGGGTGTTGGCAACAAACGGATCGCCTCACCATCGGAACGCTTCCTTTCCACAAAAAGCGGAAGAGGATGCGCTCCATTTCGGTGATGGCGCGATTGGGACAAGGCACGACGGTCAGGCGGTATTCGATGACGGACGCGATGTACGCGTTCGTCACCTCCGCCCGACCTTTTAGGGACAGCTTCCTCTCGGACCATTGCCGGCAGAGAGTGGCCACCCTACTCATTATCTCGTCCCAGTTCTTCTCCGTTTGCAGGTCCGGACCGAACCAGACTCCGAGCAACTTGACCGGACCGTCCGTCCAGCGTCCCACTACTGAGGCGCTGCCGGACGGTATGGGCTTGCTTCTCCAGGTGCCGAGCAGCAAACCCACCGACTTATCCCGGTTGATTTTCGCTCCCGTCACCGCTTCGTAGTCTTTCAGCGTCTCGCCGACAAGCTCAATGTGCTCGTGGCTAGACGCTATGACGGTGACGTCGTCCGCGTATGCCGACACGCTCGTCCCGCACCCCAGTTCTCGCGGGATGCCCCTCAGCGTCGCCAGCTTCCGCAGTAGTGGCTCGAGAGTCAATACGTACAGGAGCGGCGACAGGGGGCATCCCTGACGAACCGAACGTGCAATGTCGAAGGGTCTCGATAGACGTCCATTGACACGAACAACCGAACGGATGCCTGTGTACAAGGCAGCCATCCAGCCGCGGAAAACGGGACCGAAGCCGGCCGCTTCGAGGACGGCCTCCAAGTATCGATGGTCTACCCTATCGAAAGCTTTGGATTGATCCAAATTGATCAGGGCCCCACCCATGCCAGGTTCCTTAACTACCCTCTCTATGATGTAGCGCATCAGATGGAGGTTGTCATGGATGCTCCGGCCCGGTACGGCGCACGTCTGCTCCGTGCCGACCAGTTTCTCGATGACAAGCGCCAACCGCTTGGCTAACACCTTGGCCAAAATTTTCATGTCTGCATTGTGCAGAGTGATGGGCCTAAAGTTATCTATGGCGTCCCCCTTGTTTGGATCTTTCTTCAGCAGCGTTACCGCTCCTCGGCTCACAAAACCGGGAATGCTCCCGTTCTGCTGCCAGTTGCAGTACACGACCGCCAAGACTTCTCCAAACAAGTCTGGCATACAGTTGTAAAGCTCGTAGGGCAGACCATCCAAACCCGGAGATTTGTCCGTCGAGCAACCCGCCATCGCGTCCCTCACCTCCTCCGCCGTGATGACCCCTTCGCAGCACTCCGCCTCTCTTGCCGAGAGTCGTGGCAAGCTGTGCAGGTAGGCACTAAAGTCCACCCTGCCTTCTCGCTCGCCACTCCTCCCGAACAGTCGGGCAAAATGCCGCTGAAACGCCTCGCACATCTTGTTCGGCTCGAGCAATTCGCGCCCCTGTTCGTCTACCAGAGACCGGATGGTGGCTCTGTTACCCCGCTGCGCCTCCGCCACCCGGGCCTCTCGTGCGGCTCCAACACCTTCATTCCCCAGAGCACGCATCCTTGCCCTGACAGCACACCCTTCGTGTTTAGCATTGAAGTGTTGGTCGAGGGCCAACCTCGCCGCTAAAACGTCGGATGCGATGCCACTTCGCAATGCCTCTTCTAACTTTATCACTAGCTCCCCCTCTTCTCTGTTCCTCTCTACAGCTAGTGCCCTGCTATACCTTATTGCTTCCGCCCTTACTGCTCTCTTGAGGGAAAACCACCATTTGTTGTTGACGATGGCTCCCGTCAAAGTCCTCTTTACTAACGTGCTAATCCGGTCTCTGAAAACCTGTCTCGACGGGAAAGACGCGTTTAGTTTCCAGTAACCGGGACCCTGCCTATGTGCCTTATCTAAGTCTAGCGTACACGTCACAAGTTTGTGATCCGTGTAGCTGACTATGTGGAACTGTGGACATCCTAAACTATCTCTATCTCTTGTCCTACACACTATCCTATCTAGATACGATCTCGACGACCCAATGCGGTTGCTCCAAGTCCACGTTGGCACATTTGGGTGGTCGAGTCGGTACCTGTCAGACAACTGGAAGCGTCTGAGCAGGTCTATGAGGCCTTTGCATCCCCTTCTAGTTTTGTCACTCCCCACGTAGTCTAGATGCGTGTCCAAGGTAGCATTCCAATCCCCCACTAAAAGTAAGGGACGAGACGTTCCCAGGAATACTTCTAGACGTCGAAAGAAGTCCGACCGACCTGTTAAAGGAGGCACATAAACTGCCAGCAACCGAAAAGCGCCTCCATCGCTGCCGTCCACATCTAGGACAACCAGTCTACCCTCCGGGTCCGTAAATATCGTCTTTACTTGAAGATCCAGACTCTTGCGAAAAAGAACCGCCGTGCCACTACCGCCCATCCTCGGCAGACAGGGAGAAAAATAAATGTTAAACTGTCCGCCAAACATGGACTTTAGGGCCCGCGGTTCATGGAGTCTGGTCTCACTAATGGCTATGATATCCAAATTGTGTGACTTGATGTCATTTAAGAGGTACCCTTGTTTCCAAGGGGACCCTAAGCCACGCACATTCACACAACCAATCTTCACCATGATTCTATTTATACGTGTGCTTTAAAGCACAAAACAAAATAACAGATTGTTACTTACCGTTAGAAAGTTTTGTTTCCTCCTTGGATTTTTCATCAAGGAGGCTATTGTACAATTTCTTGCACAAATATTTCTGGAATCCCCCTACCGAGTTGGGGTAGAGGGATTTTATTGTGTTGTGTAATGCTGGTGTTACATGAATAATTTTAATGTGTTTTGGCGGTGTTGTACGTGGGTGGTTGTTGGTTTTGATATCGTTATTTGTGATGTTTGTTTTAGAGTTGATGTAATTCATCAACTCTGTGTTTGTACTGTCTATTGCTGTTAGCATTGTTTTTTTTATATTACTATTGGTGTTAGTAGTATTTTCGGGAGATGTGAATCTCCCTGCTTTGTTTGTGTTTGCATTTTGTTTTGTTTTCTTCTTACTGCGCTTCCTCTTTCCTTTCGTAGCTATTTTCCACTCCTCCCCACTCTCTTCATCGGATGATGGGAGATCTGAGGAGTCAGAAAGAGGTAACGGCAAATTTTGTGCGTCTGTGTGTGTTTCTGTGAATGTTTGTGTTGCTGTTTTTATTGATGTTGGCTGCTTGTTATTTATGTGTGGTGTATGTGATATGGGGGAGGGAGAGGCAGTCTTGGAATTTTCTTTTTTTCCTTCTGTTTTTGCAGTTTCTGTTGTCTTTTCTGTTGTGGTTATTGCTGATATTTCTGTTGTTGTTTTTTGTGTTGCTGGTGGTGTTGGTAGTAAGGTTTTTCTGTTAGGGGTATTTGGTAGTTGCTTCTGTTGTTGTTGTTGTTGTTGTTGTTGTTGTTGTTGTTTTTCTTTGTATTGTTGCCGTTGTTGTTGCCTTTTCTTCTGGGCTACTGGGCATGTTTTTTGAAGGTGAGTTTTGCTACTACAAACGTAGCAAACTGGCCTTCTGCCTTCGACGAAAACATGAAAAATTGAATCCTCAGTTAATTGGATTCTATGTGGAATTTTTTCCCAGTTTGCTGGATCAATTTGTACCAGGAGTTGAAATTCCTGGCCAATCCAGTTTTGATTGCAAACGGCAGATGCTTCTAGTATGTTTATCTCCTCCTCTATGCCTAGACATATGGCAGATACTAGCCATTCTTCCTCAATTTCAGGAGGCACATTCGAAATTTTTATTTTCGTAACCCTACGACCAAGGTACGTAGGGATCATGAGCAGGTTCTCATGCTGTAATGACTTAGTGGAGAGGTCCTTCGCTCGCTGCTCGCTGTCTAGTCTTACTTCTATCGTTCCGAATTTCAAAGCTCTCGTTATGTAAGTCTTGGAAGACCAAATCGGCTTTAAGCATCTCTCAACATTTTCTTGGGTGAATTTTTCCACTGTCTTTGTCTTTAAATTAATGGTTCTGTAGATGATAGTTTTTTTTTCGATGTTTATCTTAAAGTCCGCGGGCGTTTGAAGATGGACTGTAACGTCCTTTTTACTTAGCATGTTTTTGCATGCAAGTAATTTCTCTTTCGATATATTCAAAATTCTTTTCCTAGGCTTCAAAGCCTCGGCAAAGTTCGTTGTGGTGGTGGTAGTGGTGGTATCAGTGGTGAGGACAGTGGTTTTGTTAGCAAGGACATTTGTGTCCTTGTTGTTGTTGCTGCTGCTGCTGCTGCTGCTGCTGTTGTTGTTGTTGTTGTTGTTGTTGTTGTCACTGGTTACGTTGGCAGGCAAGACTGCTGTAGCAGCAGAGTCTTTCTTTTTCTCCATTCTCTCCTTTAACTGTGAGGAAGGAAGACTAGGAAATTCTTTTTCGAACGAAACACTGCAGACTGCAGCGTTCGTTTCACAAAAATGTTCATGGCTACAAGACGCCATCGTCTCAAAAAAAAATGGCTAGAAAGCCGAGATTGGTTTTTATATCCTGGAAATGTGCCACACAGGGCAGATTTCCGTCGCAAAAAACTTGCACCAGAGAGTCTACAAGTTGTTATACAACTTTGTATATAAAATAAATTTTACAAACAAACTTTTTAAAACATGAAAAAGGCAAAACTTACAGAGCCGACACGTCTACCGTCCGTCCATAGAGATAGATAGATAGATAGATAGATAGATAGATAGATAAATAGATAGATAGATAGATAGATAGATAGATAGATAGATAGATAGATAGATAGATAAATAGATAGATAGATAGATAGATATCTTTGTATATTAGCCACGCAGGGCCGAACACAGAGGGGACAATACAAGGTAGAACTTTTCTTTTCGAAAGAAAGAAAGAAAAAAGGAAAAAAGATCAAAAGGGATTGAAAGTGTTAGTGACGTGTAAACAGCAAAAAAAAAAGCGGCGTAAAAATATAAAAGAGGTTTATACGTGGAAAGAAATGCCTACGGAAAAGACCACGGTAACCTCAGGCAGGGAAAGTAAGATATGAGAGTAAAGTGCTCTGTCTGTCTGTCTGTCTGTCTGTCTCTCTTGGATTTACAGGATCATGTTTAAAGTGGTTTCGTCATTTACGCGAACCATCTTTGCTACATTCACCCACCTTTTATTGAAACTTTTATGAGACAAAACTTCTCTCTCTATTCTCACCTTCCTTTTCAAGTAGAACTTGAACAAGTTGATGAGCGATTGGCCAAAGAGGAAAGTGTTTGTCTCTAAACTTTTCGCACGAGACCACCACACACATTCTTTCACCATAGCCACCAGTAGAATGAAAACTGCCTTGCTCTTCTCGGTTAAAGGAAGGTGGCGAGGCAATATGTACACGGAACAGCAGCCGTTCCACATAAACCCACATGTCTGAAATGGTTGGACACTGCGCAAGTGCGTGCAGAACGGTTTCGTCGCTCTGACCGCATTTCGGACAAGTCGGTCGGGTGTATCTCGAACCATGCATATGGAGCTTATTCCAAACCGGCAATGCTTCCCGACAGAATTGCCAGGCCTGGGATCTCTGGTGAATGTCCGTAGGTCCCGGCCCGAAAGCTATCCTGAATAGGCGGGTCAGGTGTTTCCCGTACACGCCCAGATTCTCTGCAAGAACGTCGTTACTCCTCGCCACCACTAAACGTCTACAGAACGCCTTCGTGGAATTGAAGTCGCACAAGTTTGGTTACGGACGGCAGAGTTGCTTGAGAGCAAGGCGGCACTCGTGGTGCCATGCGTCTAGCCTCGGTCTCTGTTTGATCCATGACTGCAGTCCTTCTTCTCCTCCCCTCCTCCCCTCCCCTCCCCACCCCTCCGCCTCCTCCCCTCCTCCGCTCCTCCCCTCCTCCGCTCCTCCCCTCCTCCGCTCCTCCCCTTCTCCGCTCCTCCCCTCCTCTCCTCCCCTTCTTCTTCTTCTTCTTCTTCTTCTTCTTCTTCTTCTTCTTCTTCTTCTTCTTCTTCTTCTTCTTCTTCTTCTTCTTCTTCTTCTTCTTCTTCTTCTTCTGTATCTACACACATGCTTTCGTATTTTTTTTATATATTTATATATTTATGTAAATTTTTTGCTGTTTAAGCAACCACTAACGCATACATTTCTCAGTTTCAAGCGGCCATTTGAAGCTTAAAACTCATACCAGAGTAACTCACAATACACTTCATTATTAAATTTTAAATTATCCCCCCAAATTATCCCATTTTTCAAATATATAATACTGTTCCAAGAACTGCCTGTTTATTATTCTACTATATATATATATATATATATATATATATATATATATATATATATATATATATATATATATATATATATATATATATTAAGGACCTCAGTAAGCATTGCTCTAGATGTACTATCTTGTAAGTCATAATATATGGTAACCGGAAGACAATAAAAGTTAAAGAGCACTGATTCTTGTTTCTCAACTGTAAAATATATTATTTATTAATATCTATCAGTTGTATATCAATAACAAACACACGCAAACACAAAAATACACATTCACTTACACATACACATGCATACACATACACGTACGCATGTATAGCAGTGATTGTAAGAGCTTTCTGATACAACAGCTTATCATCTAATATATATCAGATATACAATTTCAGGAATTAATGTCGTGTAGTAGGTTACGTAATTTCACTACACCTATACATCGTATATTAAATCTACGACAGATTTCTTTTTCCGTTTTTTTTTTATGTAACATCTGAACTAGATTTATGAAAACACAGAACATGACCTCAAAATTTTGAATCAAGATCTCTGTGTTTCAAAATAGAGAAAGTTTTTCAAAAGAATTCCACAAATATTTTTTTTCTTTTACAGTTTAAGAATTTCATTGTTACTTTTCACTAGTTGCACGAATTTTTGCTGGATGACCTGGTTCTCATGATTTAGGCGTATTTGTCTAATCGAGCTGAATATTCTGTTCTATGTTCAAGAAAACACATTTGACTGCAATTTATTCTGAATATTTAAAGATGTATGAGAAAATCAAAGAAGTAACAATGATGTACGAAAATTGTGAAGTGAGGCATCAATTGCAGATCCGCTTTTACTATCAATCATTGAAAAATACACGAAGCCCAAGCAACTCAAGTCATCTATTTTATTCCAAACTTCAAAAGAAAAATAATACGACTGTATTGGTATTATTAAGCGGTTATGCCGTATTATTTTCATATTATTTTGGAAAATAAACTTAATCTCTAAATCCAAGTTGTGTTAAAAGCAGGACAAATATTTAACATCCCCAAAATAATAAGCATTGAAAATATATCTACAAAATTATGTTCAACTATTGTTAAGAAAATTAGAATGCTATATATGAGTTATACACACACACGCGCGCGCACATACACACCCACATACACACACACATACATATATATATATACATACAGAAAATTAATATAGACAGCAGTCTATATTAATGTTTAACCAAAAACATCTATATCAGTGTTTTACAAAAAAAAAAAAAAGACTATAATTATCACTGAATGTGACTAGAGTGCTATTTCTATCAATTTAGGTGTTTCTAGCACCCTAGTCACATTTAGCGACAATTATAGTTTTCCTATATATATGCAAGGTGGTTTTGGAGATTAGAATCCGCACAAGATTATAACACCTCTTAATTTAATTTGAATATCTGTCCAGAACATTTTATGCGTTTAGCCATTTCCCACGCAATCCTTCTTTGTGTTTGATATATCTCCATCTGCTGTAAGGAGAAATGAAACTTGCAAGGTAGCGGAGCCATAGATTTCACAAAGGAATTCAAAGAAAGCTCGTGCATAATTTGTGTCTTCCGAAGCTTTTCTCCAGTTCAGTCATTATTCATGCACCATACTTTTTTCTTCTTGGAAGAGAACACGTTTACTCAAAGATCATGAGTTTTTTACTCTGAGCTTTGTTGTTGCTCCGGGAGGGTGTAACTGCAGGTAGCATAGTTAGCTTCTTTTTTTTTCTTAAAGACTTCATTTAATTTCTTTCTTATTTTTATCAAATCAATCCTGGCAGAACGAGCTTCGATGGCCCATTATGCCACCTACATAGACGCATAAATCTTTCATAGTGTGTGAAGACCATCATGTTTCCACGTTTTCAGTATTGATTGTTTAGTCTTTCAGGAATACTTATTTAGTCTTTCAGAGATGGCTTCAGATGGTTTCATTTTTAAATGATAATTATTTGTGATTCTCCTGTAGCCATCTTACAGACGTTTGCCCTGAGCGCATATCCAGCTTCTAAATATCAATGTTATTCTACGAATGGTAAACCTGTGATTAGCGCTGCATAAAGCTCTACGCATTGATCTTATTAGAATATCACTTAGTGCGCATCTACTTCGAATGGTAAAATTGTTTGGAGCGAAGATGATTTGCAGCTTGCTGGAATGGGGAGATTGGATTGCTTATAAGAGCTTGCATTCTGCTCATTAGGAGATTGTCATTACACTAAGGATAAATGCTCTATGTTCAATGACATGAGTCCTTGCATCCCTACCAGATTCTACTCTGGAAGTCAGTGCATAAAGCAAAAATAGTTTATCAGAAGCTGACAGGGTCACAATGAAATTCATTCTTTGTTTTATGAGAATAGTCCAAGCTTGGCAAGCACGATCTGACTCATTTATTCTAACTTTTCAAGTGGAATTCTTAGAGATATGATGCCATTGCTTACAATTTGGAGTAAAACTTCAGGTTAAATACTGTAGACAACCAATTTTACTGTACGATGCTTGTGTATGTCTACATTTCCAAAGGTAAATACACGCGCGCACACGCACACAGACACAGATACACACTCACACACACACACACACACACACACACACACACACACACACATACACATATATATATATGTATATATATATATATATATATATATATATATATATATATAAAACAATGATAATTTAAAACAATGATAATTTATGTAAGATGTTTTTTGTATATAATATACATGTTATTATAATGGATGAAGGGATGATTATTGAATGGTTATTATTTTGATATTATGATATTTTTTAAATAATTTTTCTATCTTTATATAATAAGTATTTCATATTAATTCATTTGGTACTTATTGTTGGTTGAGATATATATCTAATTATTGTTCTACTTACGATCTGACGAATAGCTATATTTTTGAATAGAACTTATTTTCGATAATTTCAATTGATTTTAATCGATTTAAATTTCTTTTCTATTTGAAAATTGGTTATGAAACACGTGTAATCTTTTTATTATATTTATCTTATGATATTTACTTTACTTTATATTATACTCATTTATTGTGCTTTTAATTATTAATTTTTCTATATGTGATAGTGGATTTTCATCGATGAGTTCTTGAAAATTGGTTATTTTCCCTAAAACTATATATTTTATATATACTTTATCTATAAGGCTCAATTTAATTTTAATTTTTTATAAATTGATTTTAATTGAGTTTTTTACCTGTAATTTTGGATTTTGTCCCTAATATTATTATTATATATATATATATATATATATATATATATATATATATATATATATAATCAAAATAAGCCACAAGGATATCCAAAGTTATTGCAGTACGATCGTTTCATGGGACTCCATTTAATTAAGCATTGTGAACATTACATCAAATGTAAAATGCAGAGCAATACTCAGCTGCACAAAGATATAAAAATTTACTGAAATTACATTTCACCAGAAGGATATATTTTCATGACTACATTTAAACTCTCCAAGTAGAAATTATAAGAAAAGCTCAACCTTATAGGAATAGCAGATATGGATGTGAGCTACGTTGGTTATCTCACCCCCATTAAAAAATTACCATTTTATCTCCCCATTACAAAATTGAGTTTGTGGCGACAAGATATTTGATTAAAAGAGTTAGATCCTTTTGATTGAAAACTTCAACACATTGTTGACCTTTGACCTCCTCATTAGGCGTGGTATGATTTGTTTTTAAATGTTACCAGACTCAATAAGATGTTTAGTTTATTCAGGCTTAATTTAATTCAGGTTTCATGCTTATTAATTTTTTCATTTTTTTTTTATTGAGGGTTGAACAATTTTAGAGTTGAGG
>NC_142929.1:161936574-161941574 GCF_046866305.1 Octopus bimaculoides | reverse complement strand
CGATATCACCTCGAATTTCTCGTGTTTACAAATTTATTTAATAATTAAAATTATTTAGTTAAACGAGCCCATGCTGATCAGCGCCTCATTAATGAAGTAATCGGTTCTAATAAAGAGATATTGAGGCAAATTTTAGTTCACGGTTTTCTCTAGACGGAAAGACAGTCATTTTCGCAGTCTGTGATGTGTTGTCATAAAGAGGAGACAAACACACCAGACAAATCCCCCATGTTTTACCCCCGCAAAAATTTTGTAGACATCTGTATATCTTTCTTTAGTTATACGATTATACAATCAACATCAACTAAGAACTTGTACTATTACAATAGACACACTCCATAGCGTGTTTAAATTACTCTTATATTATTTACCAACAAATTTCCCGTTCATTGTAGGGTCGATATGTTATTATATTTTTATCCCTTTATATTTCCTTGTATTCAAAAGCTTTCTTTAAGTCTCTTTAAGTTATTTACTCTTACGTCACTGCTTATAAAATTTTTTATTATGCATTACTTTGTGTTGCAATTCCATTATGGTAAAAACATTATTAATATGTCGTTTATTCAACTATTAACAAAACATATACCTAAGCATTCATCAATCTACTTCACAAAATGCATCAAGCAGTTTCTAAACATGGAAATGTATTTTATTATAATTTCATCGACGCTGCTTTTCAAAATTTCCACAATTGATATATATTCTACATAAATGTTTTAATGTAAGATTTAGATTTTATCCCTGCATAAATATCTATGAATTCACTGATTTCTGTCTATTTCTTTTCGGAATATTCGTAGCCCTCACTGATTTTTTTCAACATTTTTGTTGCCACATAGCTACTCAACAATAAACTCAGGGTTCTTATGAAGGTGAAGGTTCTTAAAAACATTTTGCGCTATAAACTTTCCAGTTCGCCCATACACATTGAGTTCATTGTCTTCCTTAACGAAAAATCTGTTATTTTATTGTTGAAAGCATAAAACTTTATTACTGGTACTACTACAAACACTGCAAAAGCTACAAGCAAGAGAATCCTCATGATCATTATCGACGTCGTTACCATTTCTATCGTCTTTCTCATCGTAATAATCATGACCACCTTCACCAAAAATAAGAACAACGCCATCATCATATCCCACATGACCAACCTTTTTTTTATAAGTATTGATCTCATCATCAGCAGGCATCTTTTTTCCATTTACTTCATTTACCGCCATCATCATCAACCTCTTTATTACCATTAATTCCTTCATCTCCAACCCCTCAACACTCAACATCATTATCATAATCGCCATCACTATCTTCACCATCACCATCATTAATACGAACATCACCAACAATGTTTACTTTTGTATTCTTCAAATCACTAAACAAGATATTCACCTGAGAAAAGCATCAGATTCATCTTATTCACATATATTTTCTTTATTTTCAAATCTATATATCTTTGTATCTTTCTTCTTTTAATGTATTTCATCTGAGTGAGAATAAGTTTGTGGTGGGGTGAACAAAGAAAAGTTTATATTGTTGTAAAAGAAAAATAAATATAAAACAAATTTGGCACTCAGTCTTCGTTTGTTTTGATAATTGGTTCCGCCATCTGTTTCAGCATTCACTGTTTTTTCACAAGAAAAGCTTTGATTTCTTCCAAATTTCTGTTACATTTATTTCGATAACAATATTATCTCGCACAATCTGAGTACAGTTCCTAAGGCAATATTTCCATAATCCTCTTTCTATATAACATTACAAAGAATTTCTTGGCGGCTCCTTAGCTATATAGTTTTGATATTAATGTTTTTTTTTTCGTTTTTTTTTTGTTTCACGGTACAGAATGTGTTTACTTTGTAAATGCATTTTGATAACTACTACAAACTACGATTTTATATATTTGTATAACATTAATAATAACAGTGTTGGTTCTCTTAAGTTTATTATTACACAATTAACTAATATGATATAATACTACTGTGGGAGTGAAAAAACACAGAGTATTGTTAATACTCTACTTCGGGCAAAAATATTCTGTGAAATACATGAAATTACTTGTGTATGCTGTGGGAAGAAGTAGATTCAAATGTTTCCTCGCTGTACCTTCGTGTGACAAAGATTTTGTTTTTATTTTTCAATTATCATATGGTTATAGTTTTTGGAATAGTTACAAAGTTATATATTTGCCAAGAGAATTCACTTAACGTCAGTATATTACGAAAGGACGAACAGCATAGTACACCCAAATCTTCAAACAGAAAATCCCATGTTTTTTTTTCTTTCGCACAGCAAATCCAACTCAGCGTGATAAATTTTAAGAAACCTTAGTTGGCCTACTCAGAAAACCTACCATGAATGTCATCTAGCTTATTGTTGTTTCGGAATCGTTGCCAAGGAATGAGCCAACAGCTCATTTTTATAAAGTGATAGACTACTTAGAAGTAATAAACACATCATGCAGCCTCAGTAGTAGTAGTAATGGTGGTGGTGCTGGTGGTGGTGGTGGTGGTGGTAGTAGTAGTAGTAGTAGTAGTAGTAGTAGTAGTAGTAGTAATAGTAGTAATAGTAGTAGCAGCAGTAGTTCCTGCTGTTGTTGTTATGGTTTAAGAATTAGAAGTCTCGGTAGCGGTAATTACTATGGTAGTGATGTCATGAACGAATATTGAATTGAAACCTCGTAGTTAACAAAGAAGTGTTGCGTGTCACAGTAGAATATACATTCCTCTGCTTTCATGCCAAATTAAATAATTGTTTAAACAGTCATAAGATTGCTGAATTAAAATCCTCATTTATAAAACAGCTTAAATTGGTATCCGTTGGATGTATGCTAGTAAACAAACGAGTAACTTCCCTTTGGTTGTAGCAGAAATAAAACTGCTATGACACTTCGTGTACAGTACAGAAATATCAAAACTTAGAATTATGAACCAACATTTCGGTTGTATGAAAAAAGCAAAAATGCTATTGACTGATAAAGGAATTAATGTGAAGTAAAAAAAAGTCACTTGTCTGGTTTTGATACAAAATTTAACTTTGACAAAATCTCTGGTCTGTTCTTCAGACACTTAGCTGTATAGTGAAACTTTTGTGTTATTTTTCTTTCTCATACGAGGTTTTGCTCAACGGTACACAAATAATGTTATATTGTAAATATATATAATATGTCTCTAAAATATTTTCCATTTGAAGTTAGAATCAATAGTATCTACTCTCAAATGCCAATTTTAATAGAATTATTTGTACATTTCTGTTTTGTTTGTCTCGATGAAGAAGTGCAATTCAAGTGTAGCTGTTTCAATTTACCCTCCATCGTTCCTATATATTATTTACGTTCACGGTCAATATTTTTCATTGGGAACGCGATTTTCATTACATACATGATTATTTCAGCTTTGTCGGAGTAGATTCTTATGGAACTGCATCATCAATGACGTGTCAAGAACTTATGCGTAATAGTATTTGAGGACCCTGAAAACTGAGGTTGACATGAGTTCATTTTATTATCATATTCATGTATGCTTGGAAATATTGAAAGTAAACACACACACATACACACGTATATTTGTGTGTGTGTGTGTAGGTGTGTGCTGGTGTGCATATGTACATGGAGATAAAGATGTGCATGCGCGTGTGTCCGTGAGTTCGTGTATGTGTGTATATGTGTGCTTCGTGTGTGTGCGTATGTGTTTCGTGTGTGTGCGTATGCGTTTCGTGTGTGTGTGGGGGGGAGGCGTGTGTGCACGCGCGTTCGGATGTGTGAATGTACATCTAAGCACACTTACACACTCGTATAAGTACAGGTGCGTGTACGCAGATACATCCGCAAAAACATGTACATATATGGATACATACCCACCCTCACATCTACCGCCCCTCCCTACTTCCCCCCAACCACACGTCCGATTTCTTGTTCACCACGTGGTCGATTTCCTGTTCAGCACGCGGTCAATTTCACCATGCGGTATTGTTGCCGCTGAAATACCATCACCAAACTGCTATACCGCGTGACCTTTATGGACCAATAATTTAGTAAAAAAATTGACGCTCTTTAATCGCACTCTACTTCAGAACCCAATGGCCGAAGACTAGCCAGACGCTTCAAACTCAGAGTACCGAGGAATCTGAATTAAACTGTTTTGATCTATTTATCTATCTATCTATCTATCAATCTATCTATCTATCTATCTATCTATATATATATATATATATATATATATATATATATATATATATATATATATATATATATGCGAGAATATACAAATAATAATATCAGACGAGGACAGGTGGTGTAAATAACAGAAGTATATATTAGCATGATGGTCGGGAATACGGAAAGTCTTTGACGTTTCGAGCTACGCTCTTCAACAGAAAGAATACGGAGACAAGGAGAAAAACACGGAGAAAAAAAATTGAATAGTGTTCAGTCAACGGTCAATCATAATATATATATATATATATGTATATATATATATATATATATATATATATATATATATGTATATATATATATATATATATATATATATATATATATATATATATATATATACATATATATGTATATATATGTATATGTGTGTGTGTGTGTGTGTGTGTGCATTACATATGTAAGTATGTATGTATATACATATATATATATATATATATATATATATATATATATATATATATATATGCGAGTAAAAATAAATACAAAAAAGGTGGGTTTTTTTGTATGATTGTGTATAGAGGAATATATTATTTTGCTTAAAAGAGTTCCAACACTGTCTGTTTTTTATGTTTTATTTATATTCCTGCAGAACTAATGTGGGGTATAGAATATGGAATATACAATATACAATATAAAATAAAATAAAATAAAAATGGATGGCACCATGAAAGAAAGTATTGAATGTAGATGAAATATTGAGTGTTCAATATAAAGGATCAAATATATAAATATATAAATATAAATATATATATATAAAAAGGCGACTCGAGTTTCAGGGCTATTTCCCTTC
>NC_142929.1:161904074-161931574 GCF_046866305.1 Octopus bimaculoides | reverse complement strand
AAACACTCAGGGAGATGGCAAAGCAATCTGCTGGCGCCAGATATGAGGGAACGAGATTAGTAAGTTCTTAAAGATCAGCGAAAGAATGCTGTCAAGCCAACAGCTTCCATGATGAAACGTTTGATCAGAGAAGTGATTAATTAATTAGTTAGTTAGTAAACTAATAGACGGATGATAATGAAAACAACTGAAATTAAATCTGTGTGCGTATGTTATCGGCAAAATTACCTTCTTGTTTCGGCAATCGTTTTTACTTGACGATTCAAGCTAAGCATATAGAGAAGCGATATATGCATATATTTATGTATGTATATATATAAGTACATGTATGCATGCATATATATTCATATGTATATAAATATATGTATATATGTGCATATATATATATATATATATATATATATATATATATATATATATATATATACATATAAATATGTATGTATATGTATGTAAATATGTGTGAATGCATGTATATATATATATATATATATATATATATATATATATACATACATATGTATGTTTGTGTGTGTATATATATATGTAGTGTTTGTGCGTGATTGTATGTGTGTATGTGTTTGTGTGTGTGTGTGTGTGTGTGTGTGTGTGTGTGTGTGTGTGTGTGTGTGTATAACTATGTTCATCTGTACAAACTTTCGAAACAGGCTGAGAAAATAGATGGTTCTACAAATATTCGTTTCCGATAAGAAAGTGAAGTAGTAGCATACATATATTTCTGCAATGGCGCATCAGCTGTACCGTCTTTCGGTTTTATTTCTTAAATGAAGACTTCTAAAGTAAACCAGAGTGATTAATGGTTATCTATACTAATTTGTTGCGCATTAACAGTGACTTATATTTTGCTCAGTGAATCAGTGATGCACGTGTCTTAGTAGTTAGGGGTTTTGCATTCGAGAAAATGAAATCGTGATTTCAATTCCCGGATCAGAATTGATATATTCCGGAATAAAAACTTCATTCACGTTGCACTATGATCACCTCGACCTCTGATGTGCGGCACACTGTGTGTAAGTAATGTCGAGCTAATAAATAGAACAAATATTTGCTCACTATAAGCGGAATTATTGTTCCTCGGTCTCGAGAGAGTATGAAGATGTGAATCTGTAATAAGTTTTGTTGAATGGAAATAGGTCTTTATTGACCTCTATGTGTGTTCTTGACGCTTGTGCATGTGTGTGTGTGTGCGTGTCTGTGTGCGTGTGTGCGTGTTTGTGTAGCTAGCTAAATAGATAGATAGATAGATAGATAGATAGATAGATAGATGAAAACACACAGGATGACGGAAAAGACTTCGTTTATTCAATCCCAAATTAATCTTACAGCATTAGCCCCTATAATTATTCACATATTTGGTGTCACGTCCTTTCAAAAATATCGAATGCTCTGTCATATGATCAAAATTAGCTCTTTAACGGCCTAGTTACTGACAAAGTATCTGCGAAACAAAAATGACAATTTTAGGGATATCATTGGTGACATGACACAGTATACTACGGTATGCAATCAATTCAGAAATGCTGACTGCAGTACTGTATCATCACTGTCATCAAAAACCATTTCTTTTCTAAGTTACAGCTTGTAATACATTATTTGTAGATGTTCATTAAACAATATTAATGAGCATCGATGTATATAGGCAACTAGTGCCTAAAGTTTTGATATATCTAACTTTACTGATAGATCTTTGTTGCTGTATTTTCACTAACTCCATAATGATTATATAATCCATTCATTTGGTAGTGCATGTACAGGCTCGAACTGCTACCCTTGTACTATACTGACGTTTTATGACTACAATACCTTGAGATAGAATGCTCTATATATCAAGAATCAAAATAAATGGTTCCCATCCTACATATGCTACTGAAGCGACTACATCTTCTTTACACACACACACACACACACACACACACACACACACACACACACACACACATTCACACACACACACACACACACTCACATTCACACACACACACACACTTATTCACACACACACAAACAAATACTGACATTCACAAACACACACACACACTCATTCACACAGACAGACAGACAGACAGACACGCACGCACGCACGCACACACACACACACACAAGAGCCAAGAAGCTTGAAACATCGATGTCTGGGATTCCTAGTAGATTGCGAAACTAAACGAACCGAGTCTTTTCCCACCCTTTTACTATAAGAGAGTAACATATTTGAATCTAAATTATGTATGTGTGTGCGCGTCTTTGTGTGTATATACAAATGTGTTGGTGTTCTCTTGCTTTACAGCCGTTAACAAAAGGGATGTAGCTCCCTCCTCACGACGTCGGGATGCAAAGAAGCGTTCACATATATATTACCTCTATCTTTAATCTTTCACTTGTTTTAGTCATTAGACAGCAGCGATGCTGGGGCACTGCTTTGCATGGTTGAGTCGAAAAAACTGATCCCAGTTTATATTTTTCTAACCCAGGTACTTATTCAGTCTCTATTTTTTAGCAAGTACGTAACTGAGAATTCCTTATTGGAAATAATCATGTATAGAATTGTTTGAAGCTGTTGTTTTTTTCGGAATCTTCAGCATGATTTAACCTCTAAGTTATTGATTACGATATAGAGACATTGGGGAGATACATGGATAGATAGATAGATAGATAGATAGATAGATAGATAGATAGATAGATAGATAGAGGCAGAGATAGATAGATAGATAGATAGATAGATTGATTGATTGATTGATAAATAGATAGATAAATAGATTGATTGATTGATTGATTGATTGATTGATAGATAGATAGATAGATATCTTTTTATTATAGCCACACGGGGCTAAATACAGAAAATGGACAAATTTTCTTTTGGGGGGAAAGGGGGGGATAATTTCGATCAAAAGGGATCGCGGAAAAAAAGGGGGGGATTTCGATCAAAAGGGATCGCGGGAAAAAAAAAGTGGGGGAGGGGGCGATCAATACGGATCGTGTATCACAGTCAATGTAAAAAAAAACGGGGAACAGATTAGGTTCATCCGTGGAGAGAAAAGCCTACGGAAAAGACCACGGTCACCTCAGGCTTTTTTTTTTTTTAAAGGTACATGAAAGTAAGTACCTTCTCTCTTTTTGTCTCTTTTTGTTACAAGGCTATGCTTAAAATGGTGTCGTCTTTCATTCTTACCATTCTTGCCACATTTACCCATTTTTTATTGAAACTTTCATTCGACAACACTTTCCTCTCTATCCTCATCCTCCTTTTCAAGTGGTACTTGAAAAAGTTGACGAGGGACTGACCAGAAAGGAAAGTGTTTGTTTGTAGACCTTTCAAACGCGTCCACCACACGCATTTTTTTGCCATAGCTATCAGTGTTACAAAAAAAGTTTTTCCTTCCCGTTTAAAGGAAGGTGGCGGAACAATATTCACGATAGACTCGGCTGATAAGTGGGCTCGTCCCACTCGCGACAACAGCCGTTCGACGAAGGTCCACATCTCTCAAATATCTGGACACTGCACGAGTGCGCGCAGAACGGTTTCGTCGCTCTGACCGCATCTCGGGCAGGTCGGTCCGGTGGTTTTCGAACCGTGTCTGTAGATCTTCTCTCGAACTGGTAGTGCGTCCCGATAGAATTGCCAAGCCAGGGATCTCTGGAAATTATCCATAGGCCCCGGCCCGAACGTCGTCTTGAAAAGGCGGGTTAGGAATTTCTCATCGACACCCAGGTTTGCCCCGAGAGTGTCGTCAGACCTCCCCTCCACTAGTCCTCTATAGAACGCATTGGTCGTTTGGAAGTTGCACAAGTTTGATTCCGGACGGCAGAGTTGTTGTAGAGCTTGGCGACACTCGCGGTGCCAATCGCCCAGTTTCGGTCTCTTCCTGATGCATGTTTGCAGTTCGGTGAGTGAGACGAGCTGCGGGAAGGCGTGCCTCACAAACGGCGCCCACACCTGTTCACCGTCGTCAATGAAGTTCCAGAGATGCCGCAGTCTCAGTGCATGTCTGCGCATCATTAACCACGGCATCCCCAGTCCTCCATGTAACGGTTGTTGACAGCAAATGGATCGTCTCACCATCGGAACGCCACCCTTCCACAAAAAGCGGAAAAGTATGCGTTCTAGTTTCGTGATGGTGGCATCGGGACAAGGCACGACGGTCAGGCAGTAATCGATGACTGATGCGATATACACATTAGCCACCTCCGCCCGGCCTTTTAGAGATAACTTTCTCTCGGCCCATGTTTGGCTGAGTTTGATCACTCTACTGGTGATCTCGTCCCAGTTCTTATCCATTTGGAGGTCCGGACTGAACCAGACCCCGAGCAGTTTAACCGGTCCGTTCGTCCAGCGTCCCACTACGGAGTCGCTGTTGGATGGTGTGGGCTTGCTTCTCCAGGTGCCGAGTAACAAACCCACTGAATTTACCGGGTTAATTTTTGCTCCTGTCACCGTTTCGTATTCTTTAAGTGTCTCGCCTATCATCTCGACGTGCTTTTCGCTCGACACTATGACGGTGACATCGTCCGCATATGCAGACACGCTCGTCCCGCAACCCAGCTCCCGTGGGATACCCTTCAGTGTCGTCAGCTTCCGCAGTAGTGGTTCGAGCGTCGATACATACAGAAGCGCCGACAGGGGACATCACTGACGGACCGAACGCGTGATGTCGAACGGTTTTGACAGGTGACCGTTTACCCGAATTACCTATCGGATGCCGCTATACAAGGCAGCGATCCAACCGCGGAAGACGGGACCAAAGCCAGCTGCCCTGAGGACGGCCGCCAGGTATTGATCGTCGACCCTATCGAAGACTTTAGATTGATCTAAATTGATCAGCGCCCCGCCCATGCCAGGATCCTTAACTGATGTAGCGCATGAGGTGGAGGTTGTCATGGATGGTTCTGCCCGGCACGGCGCATGTTTGCGCCTTGTCGACCAGTTTATCGATGACAAGCGCCAACCTCTCGGCTATTACTTTGGCCAAAATTTTCAAATCTGCGTTTAGCAGACTGATGGGCCTGAAATTATCTATAGAATTCCCTTTGTTTGGGTCTTTCTTCAGCAATGTCACTGCACCTCGGCTCACGAAACCGGGAATTCTCCAGTTTTGTTGCCAGTTGCAGTAGACTGATGCCAAGAGGTCACCAAACAAGTCTGGCATTTGGCAATACAGCTCGTAGGGTAGACCATCCAATCCAGGCGACTTATCCCTCGCGCAGACCAACGCAGCATCCCTTACTTCAGCAGCTGTGATGGGACCCTCACGACACCCTGCCTCTCCCACCGAGAGCCACGGCAGGCCGGTCAGGTAGGCACTGAAGTCCATCCTGCGTTCCGTCCCCACCGCTCGCACCGAACAGTCGAGCAAAGTGCTGTTGAAATGTCCCACACATCCTTTCGGGTTCGAGAAAACTGCATCCCTGTTCATCGATTAGAGACCGAATGGTGGCTCTGTTACCGCGTTGCGCCTCCGCCACCCGGGCTTCTCGCGCAGCTTCGATCCCTTCGTTCCTTAAGGCACGCATTTTCGCTCTGACGACGCAACCTTCGTGTTTGGCGTTGAGGTGTTTGTCGAGGGCCATCCTCGCTGCCAGTTGTAAGTGCCTCTTCTAGTTTCTTAACTAAGTCTCCCTCTACTCTATTTCGATCTATCGCTAGTTCTTTACTAAACCTAATAGATTCCGATTTAATTGCCATTTTCAGGGCAAACCACCAGCGGTTGTTAACGATGGCTCCTGTTAACGCCCTCTTAATTAATTCGCTAATCAGGTTCCTGTAATCCTGCCGTGCTAAGAGCGAAGCGTTCAGTTTCCAGTAACCGGGACCCTGCCTATGTGTCTTATCTAAGTCGAGCGTACACGTCACAAACTTGTGATCTGTGTAGCTGACTATTTTAAATTGTGGACATCCTACACTATCTCTATCCGCTGTCCTACATAGAACTCTATCTAGATACGATCTCGACGATCCGACGCGGCTTGTCCAAGTCCACGTTGGCACGTTCGGATGGTCGAGTCGGAACCTGTCAGACAAATGGAAACGTCTGAGCAGGTCTTTGAGGCACTTACAGCCCCTTCTACTCCTATCCACTCCCACATTAGATAGATAGATAGATAGATAGATAGATAGATAGATAGATAGATAGATAGATGGACAGACAGACAGATAGACAGAAAGACAGACAGAAAGACAGACAGACGGACAGACATACAGACATACAGACATACAGACAGACAGACAGGCAGGCAGATAGATAGATAGATAGATAGATAGATATGTGTATGTGTGTATTTCATTTTAATATCTTTTCAGTAAAATTTAATTGTATCTTTGAACGAAATATTCAATAATTTCTCTATTTTCACATGACTAGAGAGAATTACGAATTTTATACTGTTAAGAGTTAGTATTTGAAGTACCTTATAGTCTTAATAACGGTTGATTATACTAAATTTCATAATTCATTGGATTCATCCGATTAAAGGGGAATTATATTAAATGAAACGCAATAGTAACCACGTGACATTCGCTTGAAGTGGAACTTAACATTTGTAAAATGTTAATTTCATTTTTGTAAATGAAATTTTTAACAATTTTCTGTCACTGATATAACAACATATTCTATTTTTGCTTGTTTGTTTGTTAGTCTTTTAGATAATTGCCTTAAATTAGAATCGAAAAATTACTATTCATAAATGTACTAACATAATTTAGATTATACAATGCGAAAAATTGTGTATTTCTTATACATAATTTATAGAGAAAAGACTTACCGAATAAAGAAAGAATTCTTTATTATTATCATTTCTTTTAACTCAGGTTCTGTTGGAATTCCTGGAGTTTGCATAAGTTGCAAATTTGATTCCTGCAGGCTACTGTAACACATATTATTTGTTCTCTTTAATTAACGTTATAACAGAAAGATTGTCTCTGCAATAAAAGTTTTCTCGAAGTTGTAAAGCTGCTCAGTATTAAGAATTTATGATTTAAATTCAGCGAAACAGTTCTGTTCTCCCTGGGATGAGTGGCTGTGTGGTAAGTAGTTTGCTTATCAACCACATGGTTCCGGGTTCAGTTCCACTGCGTGACACCATGAGCAAGTGTCTTCTACTATAGACTCGTACTCACTAAATCCCTGTGGATTTGGTAGACAGAAACTGAAAGAAGCCTGTCGTATATATGATGGCGCTTGGTGGAATATATTTCTTAATTCTTAGCACTCTCAGATTTATAATTGAAATACTATACTGAAGATGGAAGGGAGTAATGTGTTTTACATCTCTTTAATCCAGAAACGCGTATATAGTTAATCAAAGCCGGCTGGATTCATAATTGTTTCTCTTTGCCTGCGTGAGTTGGGAGTTTTGCTGTCTAGGAGATATATTATGGTAGGGGAATAGTATTTAACTGCTATTTCTAAATTTCGGTATGTGGTGAAGCAATTTTGCTGAACCCTAATTATTATTATGCTTATAATTATAATATATATATATATATATATATATATATATATATATATATATATATATATATATATATATATGTATGTATGTATGTATGTATGTGTATGCATATGTTTGTGTGTTTGTGTTTGTTCCTCCCCACACTATCGTTTGACAACCGGTTCAGCAAAAGAAACCGATAGAATAAGTACTAGAATTACAAAAAAATAAATTCTGGGGTCAATTTGTTCAACTAAAGGTGGTGCTCCAGCTTGGCAGCAGTCAAATGACTGAAACAAATAAGAGTAAAAGAGACTCACACATTTGTGTGTGTGAGTGTGAGTGTGTTTGTTTATGCTTTTGCGTGTGTTTGTGTGTGTGTGAGTGTGTATGGGCGTGCGTGTGAGGGGCGTGTGTGCGTATGTGTGTGTGACGTAATAATAAATTGCCTACATTTGTACCGTGGTAGCTTCTACATACTTGGTTAGCATTACTATAAGTGGAAACCTTATGAGTATGTAGCCTCGCTGATTCTAATATACCTTAATTTTCTCCAAAATTTTAACAGTCTGTTAAAGTCTGTCATACCGGCCATGATGAAATACCACAAGGTATAGAAAATACGTATTCGCCTTTATATATTTAATCCTTTATATTGAACACTCAATATTTCATCTATTCAATAAGACATATTCCATATATTCAATAAGACATTCAATACTTTATTTCATTGTACCATCCATTTTTATTTTATATTATATATTGTATATTATATTATATATTGTATATTCCATATTCTATATCCCACATTGGTTTTGCAGGAATATAAATAAAACAAAAAACAGACAGTGCTGGAACTCTTTTAAACAGAATAATATATTCCTCTATACACAATCATACAAACCCCTTTTTTTGTATTTATTTTTACTCGCATATATATATATATATATATATATATATATATATATATATATATATATATATATATATATACGTAGTATTGTATAGACGGCATAATGCTGTAGACGGGACGCAGTACCTGCGCAGGTGAGTGTACATCCTGATGGCATATTCCATCCGTTGCATTGTTTACTATCAATAATTATTAGTCTTTTCTAATGAAAATATGCGATTCTATCGTATCCGTTACTGAACACGGCGGCAAAAGAGACATAAACGCGCTTTTAGCGATTCACAAAGCTGGTAATTTTGTATTCACACCGTTTACCGTAATTTGCGGTGAAATTGCTGTTAGAAGATGATATACATGACAAGCATGAAAGAATTTAACATAAATTTTGTCAAAATCCAAAGTTTTTGTGTATCTTACAAGTTCTGTGAGCTCAGAAATTTTAGCCAAGGAGTGATTACGTCTAAAGAGTGTCTACTGACCTAATGGATACTTTTACTTAAAACTATATATATTTTCATTCCTTTCTGTTAACTGAAAAATATAACTTTATAATACATAAAGTTTATCAGAACATAAACTTTATCAGAAAGAAATTACAAATATATAGCTTGAAATGTATTCGTGATTAAATTTGATTAGACGAAGTTTTATTTAAATTATATACTAATGTTAAATGTATTTGCGGCTGAATGTTTGCTTGACTTTCACAATAAGACATAAATTAACAAGATATAAAATCTGCTTCGTATAATATCATGTCGCCTTCATATCTCTCTCCATATTCGAACAAGTTATACACTTCTCAATATCTTGATTTTGAATTAGAATATATAGATACATAATGAATTTAAAATTCATATTTGTAAACGGCAAATATAAAAAAAATTACAGACATTAAATGGTCTCTATAAGGATTATTTTTACAATAAAATAATATACTTTGAATGCATAGTTGCAGGATATTTTTAGTGCTTCACAATACGTTTATTCAATAATAAACATAGGATAACAGCAAAATATTGGCAGAAAACGTCTGTTCCAACAAATATTCGAATAAAAAGCTCACGCATATATATTCGGTTTAACTATAGACATTTTATATTGAAATAGATATTATTTAAAAATTTAGTTCATGAAATATATGTACAAATTTTGCCATAAAGAAATCTTTTGACATTCATAAAAAAACACTCATAAGAAAATAACACACTTATACTTATGTATGTGTGCTTATATATATATATATATATATATTTGTATATTTGTATACATATATATATTCATACATATATGTATATACACATACATACATATGCGAATATATATATATATATATATATATATATATATATATATATATATATATATATACATATATATATATATATATATATATATATATATATATATATATATATATATATATATATATATATATATATATATATATATATATATATATATCATAGTTACGAATGTGCAGTAACATAATATAATTCTATACAAACGCGATATATCTTCTGAATAGAATATTCAAAAGAGAAAAAGAAATTAAAATCGAATTCATTTCAGTTCACCGAATTCATTAAAATGAATTTAAAAAGAAAATAATTATTAAATTATTGGCAAGGGAGCAGAGTGTAGCGTAGTTATATTATATTATTAAAAGTATTGCTATTGCCATTTTGTCTTTTCAAAAGGGTCCGTATTAATTACTAAACTATTAAATTACCATACAATTATAAGTAAATATTTTTATCTACATATCAAAGACACTTTTCTAATATATAAATTTATTAATAAATACCGTTTAGTAATGTAAAAACTCCCACACAGAGAGAAACATTTTTGTTCTTGCACTTCTAACAACACACACACACACACACACACACACACACACATATATATATATATATATATATATATATATATATATATATATATATATATATATATACATACGTGATTGACTACAAATCTGTCTTATCTTATATATACATACACAAGCACATACCCACATACATGTATGCATGTGTTCATACATGTATACATACACATACATACATGAATACATACATAAACATACATACATAATATATATGTGTGTGTATAGACTGTGTATACTGATCAATTGTGTTCTTAGGCAGCTGAAATGATCATATTTTCTGTACCAATCGTAGATGTGATGCCTTATTTGGTGCAAATTTCGTTATCCTTAGCTAACGTATTGTTTGTAACAGTGCAACGGAATGAAGAAGTTTCAAGAATTGCAAATTTTCAGTCATAATCATTTTCACCAGCTAAAACGTTATCTTATGATCATGTTACGATTCATCTCTCATTGCCTGGAGCCCCTACGTCTCTGGTAGTATGCGTATGGTTGACCTGTGTGTACAAAATCTTCTATCATTTTAGCATGAGATGTTTAGTCGGGTGGAATGAAGAAGCATTAATGAGATGAGAATAATTGCACAGACGGGAATATTTAAATTGAGGAATGGAACTTCTATTGACATAAAGCATTGATTCATAAGGTTAAGAACATTTTAATTGCAAGATCTTAAGGGTATATAGATAATATAGAGATTATTGTTACCACAACAAACGAAAGGCACTGTTGATAAGTGCAGGAACGAACATTGATACCTCGTCTAGGATCCAAGTATTCACATCTAATTTGGCGGCTTGGTATAGAGGCGCACGAACCAACCAAGAAATGTAGATGTACCGATGTTTTCATTACTTAATCTGTAATTTATATTATGCTGGAATTAAACAAATAGTTTAATAGATGGAAGAACTGAACGTTTAATTAGTGCGACTATAAAACAACCTCTAACGTTTCCTATTGCCATTAGTGGAATAAATAGCATTTCCTGAGAATACAAACAACCTGAAGAGCGCATATTTTGGAGCGAAACTGAAAATCAGCCAGTCATGCCCTTCTTTATATTTGGCTGGTTGTGATTGTTAGGTGATGATTATGGCTACGACGTGATGAGGTAGAATTATATCTACAACGGCTATACGCGTACTCATATTAATTGTCATACAGTTAATAATTTTGGTGGATAGTCATGTATATTCGGGTTCGTTCTCTTTTAGTGAGACTCTTCTGAGATCTCTGCCTTCTACAGTATCGCTTCGAGTAACTTATACCGTCTGAGTGAAATATGATGTATGAATAATATGTTTAAATATCTCAATAAATCTCTAGCTTTATGAACACACACACACACACACACACACACACACACACACACACACACACACACACACACACACACACACACACACACACATGTATATATTTAAAAAGATCTTCGTAAAATTTAATATAAATATAAAAAAATGAAATCTTCAAAAATGTAGTTTATCGCAAACCCAATGGAAATAAAGTTTTGTGTTAGTCGCTTTCCGCTGTTTTCATATTTCAAAGAAACGTGTTGTAAGCAAGCTCGTAAATGTACAATTATTTGGTCGATACGATCGACAAAATCTCTTCAATGCAATCCGAACTATAAATGCAGTTCGATGACGGCTAACATAACAATGAATTAGGAAAATCAAATGCGCAATGCATATATAGAGAAAGAACACTTATCCATTTATTTAAAATTTCCTCAAAGATATAGATATTTTATATCAGACAATGCCATATCATTATAGAACCAGTGATTTATTTGGTATGAGGTTTAATTACACTGTCTTTGTTTTAAGCATTTTTTTTGCATACATATATAATGTTTAGTAAATGTACATCAATGATAATATTACCTAAAAACTTGAGCATTGACTAAATCATTTTCTGCTTCACAAATGTTTTTACGCATAAGTTGAACACCTTTGTAAGAGTAAAATAATTAAACAAATAAAACAGCAATGAACACCTATGTCATTGAGCTCTGAGTGGTTACTAAGTCTACTAAAAATGGCAACAAAATCTCCGCTCGAATCAATTTCTATCGCAATTCAGAATGAAGAATACATTGCACAAAGTAATTCTAAATGCACTACAAAATAGTTCAAAATAGCACAAATTTAATATTTTTGAATACGATTATTTCCTATGTGTTAAACTGGCAAAGTTTTATCAGTTCAAATATTTATAATTTTCATTCATTATTTGTTTAGATTTATCTCGTTTCAACCTGTGGACTTAACTCATATTGAACCGCTGCAATGATTTTCATCCTGCTATGTATCATTTATATATTACAAGGGTTTTAGCAGTGTATTGTTTGCGCATCTTTTCCAGTAACATTCCATTAAATCGAATAAAATTCCGTATGAAAACTTCTTATGCTTTTTGTACTTGTATACGCAATCAAACAAATAACTGCAGTTAAATTACAGAAAATCATTAATCAGCGATCCCTACCGCATTTGAAAAGAGCTACAATATTTTTTTCACGTGGTAATTAATTTCTCTACAGTAACAAGGATGTTTACCACTCATGTATGATAACATATGTTTCATATTAATATATGTCAATGTTGTCGGGGTCTGTAGTCTCAAATTTTCCAATTCCAGATATTAATACCAATTAATTTGTTTTCAATTCTCCAGGAAAATATATTTAGGCTTCTAAAAATTCGAAACAGTCCTAACAGACCAAATACGTATTGATTTTAAGTGAAAAGTGTCAACAGTTTTAAAGAAGCACTTACAAATCAAGTTGTGTATAGCAATGATATACACACATCTACTACTAAACATGAGAAAATGCTAAAAGACGCATATTATCTATAAAAATAAGTTGCTCTGGCAAATACAAGAACTAATTCTCTTTGCTGAGCACATGTTATGCACATGGTATGCAGAATATTACGGTAATAACATCCTGCATGTGTGCAGAAACTTATGGAAATTTTGTCGGTATAATACGTATATAATATACTAAAATGCCATATTATCGGTTACCATTGCAGAATAAACATCAACGTAAATCTCGAAAGACAACACTTAACCAATAACATAGTACCCCCAATTATGACATTGCACTGCATCAGAGAGTAAACTCCTCTAAACGTAAGCTGTTCATCCAGCTATGCAAATCTGGATATGTATAAATGGTGAGCAACTTTACTACATTTGTGGGCAGGCCTATGAATGCTCTGAAGAAAAAATTCATATCATCCCTAGAAGAATCATCAGTAGATAATAATTACAAATTTATGAATGTCTTCTTGTCCCAACTCGTGCAAAGGTCAACATGACATAATGTCATTTTGGGCGATCGTATATAAGCAACCACGCTAGCTCAATTTCATAATATCAGAGTCAAACATAACTTTGTGTGTCACGTTGACATGACATTTGTAACCCCGTTGTCCAACGTCCAATAATTAAACCAAAATCACTGACAGTATTGCATTTATATGATAACATAAATCTTAAAGTGAACTGACGTGCGATTAATCATGACCTATCATTTGTTGGCTGGTCCTTTACTCTCTCTCTCTCTCTCTCTCTCTCTCTCTCTCTCTCTCTCACACTCTTTCTCTCTCTAATGACAATCTTCGCTTATCAGAAAATATGTTACTAACAAATACAAAAATTCCATTCAGCTGGCATACTACCGGGAGCAATACTCTCTTCCAGGGCCAATAACTACACTAGAGTCGGAAAACACTAGATCTTGCATTTAACACCCGAGTAACGGAGAAGACTAGGCTGTTGTAATATTTAGACATATTTCTATTCCTGTACAAAAGTGCATAGTGTGCATTTTCATGCATTGGCCCACTGATTGATGGACACAATATTCTTCAGAGCAATACCAATGTTATACGATAATAACATTATATTCAGGCAATTCCGGTCTACTTTCAATAATAATGATATGGCTGATATAAGTAGTATTCTTGACGTAAATATTGAACGTATCCACCAGATATAACTCTCAGCGCATTCCAGTTATCATTGCGGTATAACATTAAACTACAGTATGCACTGATAGATTCCTCGCTAATGTTGTGAAGGTGTGCACATACCAACATGCGTCCTCTTCTTTGTAATCTGGGGAGTAAAATAGTTTTAGGATTTATTGCAAAACATTGTATATTCCTTGCCCACTGAATTACCATCTGGGCACATTAAGCTCGCATATTATTTAATTATTGAAGAGATCACAAATAAGTACGTCCGTAAAGAAAATATCACTCCAGGTTATCAAGAAGTATGGTTCCCATGTCTATCTGGGAAAGCTTTTTACGACATTTAAGAGCTCTAGACGAATGCCACAAACCAGAGCGTACCTATATTGAATTCCGTAAAACTTTCGACAAACAAAAGCCACCATTCTGGAATAAATCATTAAATTTGCCTGGTGTCTCTCGAAATCTACTGTAAGTGACTGAATGTTTTTTGACAAACAATCCCCACAATTTTGTAATCGATAGAATTTAATCAAGACAACCAAAAGACAGTGGTGTTCACCGGATGCTTCGTTGGGCTTCTGTTTATCATGTTTATCATGTATATAAATGCATTACAAATTCTACGAAATGTAGTAAAATAATGTGCTTGCAGATATTGCTAAATCCCAGAAATTCACCAAGGAAGTAAATGGTCGTACAGATTTCCAAGCGGGTTTATAATCTTCGCGTCAATGAAGGGAAAACGTAGTTAAACATCGCACACATCCTGTTTGAAAAAAAAAAACAGAATATAGTTAAATAATGTTTTTTCCTTCGTAGCGTCAAAAAGTCTTTGAGACTCAGGAGTGACTGTGGACAACAACAACAGTACAGTCGAAAGGTTCTACAGGATGTGCTGATAGATTCTTAGAATATTCCACCTCGGAACGTTTGGTTCCATTACCGATTTTTTCCTTAGTGTGCCAGCTGTCATGTTGAAAAATGCAACCCATTGAGGTCTTCTTACGAAAAATAAAATCTTATGAGAACTGAAGATCTACAAAGACTCAATATAAACAAAAAAGTCAATAAATGTATCGCAGGCCTTGGTTATTGGGATCGCTTCTTGTACAAATATAGTCTGCAAGAAGTATTTTCTCTCAAGATGATGAAATATCTACGTTTACGTAGCATATGCAAGGTTAATTACAACTGAGATCCAAGGAAATGCATTGAGAATGCAAATAGTGAATATCAGAAACAAATAATATATTCATAGATAGTGTGTGTGTGTGTGTGTGTGTGTGTGTGTGTGTGTGTGTGTGTGTGTGTGTGTGTATGTGCTTGTGCGTGTGTGTGTGTGCGTGCGTCTGTGTGTATGTGTGTTTGTGTGTAAGTTCTTGTTTGTAATAGAAAACATGATGATCAGCGAGAGAAAAGTGCGGGAGGAAAGTGAGAAAGTTACGATGAAAAGAATATAGAAAAATACTGAAAGGAACACAGAAGACCAATGTAGATATACCCGAGATAAAAATAAAATACGAATGAAACATTTGGAATTAAAAGATATATATAGTTACATTACACGTAACCGGATGGCATAAAGAAAACTATAACTGTATTTATTTCTATTATCTTAACACTAGTGATTGTCTTGTGGAACAATAAGAACACGTAATGAATTTTTATAAACACAAGCACACACTCACACATACACACATACATAGATATTATTTGGAGGCGCACGAAGCAGCGTTGTGTACAATCATATTTTCCATGTTCGAGTACATCATCTGCAATTCGATAGCATATGATATACAATGCTGTAGTAATATGTACTGAAATCAGAACAGAGGTAACTAAATGTCATTGATCTGTGTTTCGAACGTCACAGTTAAGGAATTAAGTATCTCTGTCACGCATCTTAAAATGAATAAAATTTTCCTTGCGCACCCATTCACAGACACACAGAATTATGAATATTGATGATATTTTTCAGATGCAGGAGAGTTTAATCATTAATAAATTAAATATTTAGACATTATCTACGTATTTCAGAAGGTTTTGTGGATATAGGTATGCATACACACATACCTGTGTATAAACATACACAGTGACGCACAAACCCACATACATGTTCATTTTATCTGGCACCACACATCTTGTTCGAATTTTCTATTCCAGAGTTTCAAACTGATACGTGAAAGTCGAATTACTAGACGTGAGTTGTCAGCTGCGACAACCACAATGTGTATATAATACGCGGTGTGGGTGCACGTCAGAATTCCTAGAATGTATGACAAGACAACTTGAAAGATTTCTATAATTCTCTGTATTTCGAGTTCAAATCTCTACCACAGACACTTTAACTTTAATCAGTTAAGTACTATGGAGACAGGTGTAATCAGCTCTTCCCCCATGTATTGGTATATTTGGCCTTGTACTAGTATTAAAAATCCAGATATGTATTTTGCAGATTACGGAGGAGAGACATTGTATATATTTTTTTCTCAACAATTGCTATAAATTTTATTTGATAATATAAATCCTCTGCATGTATGGAAATGTGATATTCTTCGTGTAATTCTTTTCTTTTAATATGATGTTAAGGTCATGTAAAGATTTCTTACATTTGTTTTCTTCATATAATGCTTTCTGACATAACAAACGAAAATAATGAGATCTTAATGCAGGTTCCAAAGTAAAATATACGGTGAAAAAGAAAAACCATATAGCTGCTGTTTATTACATTTAAATGTCATCGTTGAAGAAATAAAGATAATGCTAAAGTTATTTTCGTGGTGCATCATTATTCTTCAGAACAGCAATCTTTCTCGATTTTAGTTGATTTTTTTCATCATTCACCAGCGTGTTATAGTTACAGAGTGTAATTTTCTCCCAATAATCATCATCATTACCATATTTAATTACGGAATATATCAACATATCTATTGTCATAGATGTATAGCGCTTAAACTATTGTTTGGAACATGAGTATCGAATAATTCTAACAAAAGATTTATTAAAGACATAAACATTATGTAATGAATGAAATATATTATTAGGATAAGTTCGTATTTATTTTGTTTCTTGACGATCCTCATTCTCCGCTTATCTACATGCGCCATTTTTTATTTTGATTGTTTCTATCGCATGATCGAAATTAAGCTGCTATTCATACACACACATACGTACACACACAAACACACACACACACACACACACAGACACACACACACACACGCACACACACACACACAAATGTATACACACACGTATATGTATGTACTTATATATAGATATATACATATACACACATATATATGTATATATATAATACATCCACACAAACACATACATGTATGTGTATATATATATATATATATATATATATATATATATATATATATATATATAGCTATTTCAGTCATTCGACTGAAGACATGCTGAGGCATCGCGTTGAAGGGTTTTGGTCGAAAAAAATCGATCTCAGTAGTGGCATTTTTTCCTTTTTTTTTAAATGCCACAGATAGTCCATCTCTTTGCTAAACCACTAAGTTACGGAGATATAAACGACTCAAAAGCAGTTATCGACCATTGAAGAATTATAGACTCAAACACAAAGACTCTGTCACACATACACACAGACACAGACACACACGCACCACACTTATATAGACTTATATATACGAGGGGTTTCTTTCATTGTCCATGTAATAAGTCCACTTACAAGTCTAAGGATGGGGCAACTCGAAAATATGTGGTTGGCGATCACACATCAGCAGTGTAAATATGTGTGATAGGATATAATACACACCCATGGTCACAGGAACACCCACACACAAACACACACACACACACACACACACACACACACACACACACACATAAACACACACAAACACATACACACGCAATAAGCACAAGCACACATACATGGATGAAAAACACATTAGAATATTGGCAGACACATCGATGTAAATAAATATTTATGCGTTTCAAACTTGCATTTTCATGAGAACAGAAATGTGTTATATTCAAGGCAACCACTCTAAGGATTATACCTTGCGATTTTAACCCACCACTACCGTTTTAACAGAAGTACATGAACATTGTTGTGTCGAGAAGCTGGAATATTTTCGGTGTAAATTTACCATAAAATATACTGTCTGGCTCATATATGCCCTCACATAAACTGCATATTTATAACGAGGATACGCAACCAGAATGTGCAATGTAACAGGTTATATATTTATACGCTCAAGAAATAAATGACATTGCATGTTCTCTTGTCGAGCATTTATTAGCAACTTGCTTACACATACAGCAGCTACATACATGCAAACACCCACACAAACGTATACACAATACTCTCAAATACATTAATTTGCTATGATGCTGTCACCCACATTCTAACCTACCTTGTAGCTTGAATCCATAAGGCTGTTACTACATTTGCACAATTTTATTTTAGTCTCCACCAGGTTTTTCAAAAGGCAAATGACTTGGAATCACGAGTACTGTTGTCTGATATGATCAATTCCATTTTTGAAATTAGATTTCGAAGCATATAAATGCAATAATCAATAGCATGTAGGTATTGGATGGAAAAATCCAACTTGATTGAAAAAATGAAACTTGTTTGTTTTGGTACAATGATAGAACGCTTGTTATGTTGATATGGAAAAGAGAAATGAGAAAGGCTCACTGATGTCATTCCTATGGACGGCCAGGTGAGATATCCCCCCGGCATGCTGTGGGTGTTTCCACGAGTATATAAAATTTCTTTTAAATTTCCACTGATATCTCCTATACTTAAGATGAATTTATATTATAGCGTATGAAAGATTTTTGTTGTACGGTGGTTTGTTATTCGTGACGTAGTCATTGTTTAGAATGCTTGTATTTTAGTGTATATGATCCGTTAGATTTGTATTGTTTGTGCTTATGGCAGTGTAGACTAAGATTTCCTTGCTTTAGTTCGTGTTGGGGAACGTGTTGGGAACTGTTGGCATTGATGAGAAATTGCATGCGCTTGTTCTTGTGATGGCGGCCGTTGTGATAGTGAAGCTGGTGGTTATAGGGATAATGCTTTAATATCACTAGTGTAGCTGCTGATGGCTTTGCTGTTGCGGAATCATTACTTAAAGGCACCACTGTCATTTGCTCGCATTACCATATTATTTTGCTAAGAGTATTGTTCGATTTGCGTTTGCCTTTTCGGGTCCTCAAGAGTACATTAACACTAACTGCAGCAACAGCAATAACAACGATGACGACGACGACAACTACAACAACAACAGCAACGCCAAGAGTAACAGTAGTAGTAGTAGTTGTTGTTGTTGTTTATGCTACTGATTTACGGTCAAGGCCAGGTATGTCAAGACAAGTGGATATGGGATGTCATAATAATACTAATGTAGATGACTAATAAACGAAGTAAAATTAGGAGGAAAAGAAACTTGCTGGAATGTTTTGGATTAAATATAAAAGAAATTTTAATTATTCAAAGAAAAAAAATTAATTGAAATAATATAATGGTGGTGCTGGTGGGGGTGTGCGTGTGGTTGGTGTTAACTTACATTAATTTTGATTAAAATTTTTGTCAAGCAAGGTGTGGCTGAGAGGACAAGCATTTCAGCAGAGACAGTTGAATTAATAACTGGGCGGATTAGGAAGATATATCTCTATCCCCGATACATTATATCAATTTACGTGTGTATGTGTCATAATGCCTATATTTATGTCATTCATTGTGATTATAAGTCTCGCTAAGTTCGAGATCTTACTTCGAGTGAATGGTGCTATTATAATTAGTTATTATGTTAAATTTTCAATATGTGGTATTAAATTCAGAAATATGTTTGAACTAGTAAATAATATTTTCCGTGTCTTATAAAGTTAGTTCTTGCACAAGGAATATCTCACTTTGTATATTCATACATACATGAATACATAAATATATGAGTGTATATATGTGTGCATGTGACTCTGTTTATGTGTGTTATGTGTGTGAATATGCGCGTATGTGTGTGATGTTTTGTTTAGGGGAAGCATATTAAAATCAGTTATTGAACTCACAGAAACTTACTTGCGGCATTAACAATACTCTTCAGTATTGTACATATCAACTATGCTTATTATACATTGTTTAACTACGTATTGTTTATCTGTATATTTATCTATAATTAAAAATGTAATTCCGAAGGCGAATAATTGGCCAGAAGTGATGTGTGTAATTGTGTATACGGTATGTTTGTATATACATACACAAACATATGTATACACACATATTAAGTGTACGTGACTGTATGTGTATCAATATATCTGTTCTTATCTTTGAAACACTGCATACAGATTACTAATCATATTCATGAATGCAACAGATATACTCTTGTTCATTTTAAAATTGTTGGCAGGCATTCGATTATCTATATCATGTTATTGTGAAATGAAAATTCGATAAAGAATCCATAGAGTCTTTTGAAGAATAGGATACACTATGCACTGAATTTTGTTTACCTAAACGCAAATCCTATTCAATATTCAGATGGAATTTGTTTTAAGATATTCTAATGCTGATAGAACCTTTATCCACTAATTTCAGTATTTTGTGGTTTTATGTAAATAATCTAGCATTTCCTAAAAGAAGATCATATATACATACATACAAATATGAATATACATATACGCGCGCTCGCACACACACACTTAAAATAGACAGGCATGGATGTATATATGTATATATATAATATGCGTATGTATATTTCTATATATTTCTACGTGTATATATATATATATATATATATACATTATTACAATTAAAAGGGTAAAGGTTTATCAATTTATTAATTTATTTATAAATCAACAATTAATAATTTTACCAAGCCCTTCGGTATGTAAACACCATTATCGGTGGAGAATTTATTTAATTTCTTGAGGAAGAAATAGTGGACTGGCTGGCCGATGTAGGTTCGGTTGTGCTTTCAGGTTGTGCCGATGCATGAATGTTCACTCGTTCATGCATGCACAGTTTGCTAGCATCGTCAAATTTACTACTAGAATATCATACCGATGAAGGAAATTGAGTATTATCACACATAATCCAGAAACGCGTCTATGATTAACTTCGAATGATTAGTTTTCATTGTTTTTTTCTTCTTGTTTTTGCCTTTGTGAGTTACAAGTAATGCTATCTGTTGGAGTCTCAGCTTTTTTAGGTGCTATTTCTGAACTTCGGTATGTGGTGAAGCAAATGTTTGCTGATCCCTTAATTATGTTTATATGTATATATATGTAGTTATAAATACACGTATTTGTAGCAGCACACACGCACACACACACACACACACACACACACACACACACACACACACACACACACACACACACACACACACACACACACACATATATATATACGTATATATAAATATGTGTGTGTCTATATTATATGGTCACATACGCATATACGTGCATTTTCTTTTATCTTTTTATGTTTTCATAAGTAATATGTGAGATTAAAGTTTCAAAAATTTAACAATACTCGGGATGTTAAACTTTAATAATAACAAGTCACCTTGTAAGGGAGCTCGAATTCTCTTTGTAAATGAACTTAACAGGAAAGAGTGTGTGTAGGAAATTGACAGTAAGAAATTAAGCTATTTATTTTATATGGATGAATTAAAACTCCAAGGCAAAGATAATCATGTGCTTGAATGCAAATTACGTGCTGTGAAAGCATTCAGTGCTGACATCGGGATGAATTTTAGTTTTGATAAATGTGTGAAGGCTATTTCCAGAAAGAGAAATTGAAGACCTCATTTTTAGTTGTGTTAGACGTTCGTTCACTAGTAAATAATATTTTCCGTTTCCTGAACTGGAATGAAATTGAACTGGAAGAAATCTACAATTACCTAGGAATAAATGAAGACTCTGGCTTTCATCATGGGAGCACGAAACTGAAGGTCACGAAGGATTGTTACAGGAGAGTCCAATCAGTCCTGCACATAATAAGGTGTCGTCTATAAATTCCTTAGCATTTCCAATTATTACTTATGATTGTAGCGTGCTCAACTGCAATAGCACTGAGATACAGAAAATTAAGAGGAAAGTACGTATGCTGCTGATTTTTAATAAGATGTACCACCCAAAGACAGGCGTGGATCGTCTTTACCTTCCCTTGATGTTGAGGCTTGATCAAATTTAAATGCTCTTTCGAAGGCACGACAGTTATACGGAACAAATAAGTTGAAACATCTAACGTCTGGATGCTAAAAATTATTAAAAATCACAAGAGGCGTAAGAAGCTTCAATCTATCATAAAATTTTCTATTGGTTTCATGCATGCTACTGAAGCTGAAGAGCCTGAGGCAAGTGCGGCAACTGTTGTTGCAAAGAAGTTGGAAGTAACAGTAACGAAAAAAGCGCATGAACACTTGACCCCCGGGTGGGAGCAGAAACCTCTGCATGGTAAATATGTAACTCGTAAGAAAACGTTAATGTTTAGCAAGAGCATACCTATCAGTGGTTATGGAATATAAGGTTAAAATCAGAGAGCGAAGGCTTCATTTTAGCTATTCAAGATCAAAGCTTATTGTGGAATCACCAAGCCAACGTGATGAAAAATGGAGCAGATCCAAAATGCAGATTCTGCAATGATGAGGCTGGAACTGTTGAGCCACCTAATCTCTGCGTGTACAGCACCAGTAGAGTATAAATTGACCAATATCTACATTGTATAATATGTCGGGATTATAAAGACACAACTCTCGGCAAGTAGTATAACTAAAAGACAACAGATTAATGATTACATTTTCAGATATATTTCCAATTTGAACACAAAATGTAGAGGGACCCAATGCCGCCAAGCTAACGATTCTGAGAGCTCATCGCCTTACCACCATAAAATAATGTCCATTGAATCTGCTCCATTTTAAATTTCGGCACGAGGTGGCCTATCGAAATCTAAAATAATATTAAGATTATTAGGTGCAACTGTGGGTTAAGGAGATCACTCCACATACCATTATACTGCCTCCTCCAAATTTCACTGTCTACTTCACACATGCACGAAATGACCTTTCGCCACTTCTTCATCGGACATACATCCCGCCATCCGAACTAATCACATTAAACTTCGATTCATCGCTAAAATAATATTGCGACCATGTCCAAATAACACGCTCGTGAGAAAAACAAAGTCGGACTCTTTGATTCTTCTCCAAGAAGAATCCAAGCAACCCAGAACCTCGTAACCCTCGAGAAACTGTTTTGCTCGATACGTTGACATAGGAAGAGAAGGTAAACTCACGGGATATCTCAGCAGCACTCTTAAACCTATCTTTCGGTGATATTCTAACCATAATATGATCCTGTCATTGTGAAGTTTTACAAGGACCACCGGTCATGGGTTTAGTACCTGTCGATCCTGATGACTTAAAACGAGCAAACATTCGTTGCACAACACTTCTAGACCTTCCTATAGTAGTTGCTATCACAGAATTTCACTTGCCCTCTTGATGGAGGCACACAATCGTTTATTTTTCATCATAGGTCGTCTCTCGCATACCACCATGTTGACAAATGAATATTCCAATAATGTAACATCATAAGAAGTAACTGTTAGCCTACTAACAGTCTTCTAAACAACAAATACTTCGGTTAGTACTCCATTTTTTTTCTAAGTGTCCCTTCATTTTTGACTGCTACAACTTGGAAGATTGTTTCTTTATTTCTTCTTAACTCACGAAATATGTATTGAATTCCCTTGAAATTTTCACGAAAGATAGATATATCCAAATACGTGTAAAATATCTAGTCTCAACATCTTGTCAATCTTCTGTAGTAACTATTTTAATACACTTGTTCTTACTTTCTTACTACCACTCAAATTATGGCCTCTACTGTATATAAATATATATACTGCATATGTACATATAATATTATGATTATTGTTCTTTCTTACGAAATACATAGAACTGCTAAAAAGAACTGCTCGGGTCGAGATCGAGATAAAAGATACGAATTAAGATATAAACTCTAATTAGGCAATCATACTAATACATTTATAAATTCGACTTAAAATGCGTATACATATATTAATATATATTGACACATACACATATTTGAAAAAAAAATTATTATATATATTATATAGGGAAGTGGATTCTATAGGCGTAGGAGTAGCTGTGTGGTAAGTAGCTTGCTTACGAACCACATGGTTCCGGATTCAGTCCCACGGCGTGGAACCTTAGACAAGCAAGTGTCTTCTACTATACCCACGGGCCGACCAAAGCTTGCGAGTGGATTTAGTAGACGGAAACTGAAAGAAGCCTGTCGTATATATGTATATATATATAGGTATATATATATATATGTGTGTGTGTGTGTGTGTGTGTGTGTGTGTGTGTGTGTTTGTGTATGTTTGTGTGTCTGTGTTTGTCCCCCGCAACATCGCTTGACAACCGATGGTGGTGTGTTTACGTCCCTGTAACTAAGCAGTTCGGCAAGAGAGAACGATGGAATAAGTACTAGGCTTACAAAGAATAAGTCCTGAGGTCGATTTGGTAGACTAAAGGTGGTGCTCCAGCATGGCAACAAGAATGCGGGCCACGTCCTCTTCATCAGGAAATCACATTCTTGATGCGTTTGATTCTTACAGAATGATAGATGTATGTACAAAAGTATTTTATTCTTTACGTAAGCAAATGAGCAGAAAGTATGGAATGGTGGGACAAATACATTAACTATTGAGACTTAATTCTGACTAAACATAGCTCAATGAAATTTTCACTGTACTAAGAGCTAAAAGGATTCATATTGCCGGTACTTTTCCAAATCATGGAATATGTTTGGTTCTATAATTTTTCAAAAAAAAAAAAAAAAATAGGAATAAAAGTAATGATAGTAGAACAAATTTAAAAAAGACTTGTAGCTTCAGAGTCCCTGAATCATGTCGACTTACCGGTTCATGCCTTAGGGAAAAGGTGGTGTATAAGTGTACATTAAAACTAGATAACCAGAGGTCTAAGGTTTATATAGGAAGCACTGCTGATTTTAAGAGATGTAGAGCCCATTTAAATTCCTTTATTAAAGTCAAGTATAAAAACTTAACAACTCTCGTCTCATATATACACCACTTAATGAGGTTTTTTTAAAACGTAAACATACAATCGAAATACAAATTTACTGGATTATTTCCCTTTCTCCCTATTTCCACTTACATACATGATTTGTCAAACACTTAATTTATTATTTAGTAATTTTTTTGTGGTTTATTATGGCTTCTATTTAATTTAAACTCCAATTGTAGCATTCATCACTTTCCTCCTATTACTGCATCCTGTAGCCTAGCCTTCGAACATTTATCGGTTTCTTAAACTTAGCTCTGTAACGTTCTTCCAAATATATATATTTTCACATTCGGTAGGATGGTTCCCCGAAGAGAAAATTACATGTAAAATAATATCTTTTATTCCTTTGGAATAGAGTTCATGTAATTTTCGAAACATGTGTCGGAATTAAAGGAACTTGTTTATTATATGCGTTTTGCTCCATTTATTCTTTATTATATCAACTCAAAATACATCACTTTAACATGGAATTTCTAATTCCTAATCAGGTATATTATACCAGTTTCTTTGTGAATTTTGCTAACCTGGTAGCTATTAATATATTTACCTTATCGAAGTTTTTCAACTAAGATAATATAAATACATACACACAGACAGACAGAAAGACAGACACACACACACACGCACACACACACATATACACACACACACACGCATATATATATATATATATATATATATATATATATATATATATATATATATATATATATACATACATACAAAAATGTGCGCATTTAGACTGTGCGCCTGATAATATTTATTAGTCCTCTAAAATCTATAAACCAACACGGAAAGTTCCATATAATTAGACGGCCTATATATAAAACAAAGTCAAGGAAAACATGTTTAACACGTGTTCAAACAGCTTTTGTACATCTTATCGCGTCCTTTTGCTATCATTTTCAGAAAATCAATTTTCTAATTTCATTCATAGATCGTAAGTGTTTATGTGATGCAGATTACTTAAAGAGAGACAATGTAATTCCTCGGGATTTGTTTTTGACCGATGATCGGATATTCACGCTTAGAGATTTGGAAAGGTTTTGCTGCTACATCATGAAAAGAAACTCTTTATGCAGATATCAATACAAGCACAAGCATCAGTCTATTTTGCGTCACGTATTTTAGGTGTTTATCACAGTAGATTTTACTTCTTCACAATTATCAAATGTAAGAGATAACGTATAATATGATATTTAAAAAAGAAACACTTTCATATATACCAGACAGAACATATATGAGCAGATATTTGCAACGAAGTAGCATTTCATGAAATTTAAAAAAAATATATATATTACACAACACTTCTATGAAAACACAATTTCATAAAACATTTGGCATAGTATCTACTAACAATCAAAATGTTTTGCATATTTTTTAGTAACTCTCTAAATTGTATGAAAGATGCTTCTTGCCAAAATGAATATAGATGAGCGTAATAAGCTGATGAATGTTGTAAGCAGGTAGCATTTTATTTCAAAGCAACGCTTAACTAAAAAACAAACATTCAACCATATTTTTAAATGATTATATAATCTCATGTATCACACCCACAGGCTCATACACGTACACACACCTACGCACAGGCACATATCTGTCTATCTGTCTGTCCTTCTGTCTCTGTCTTTCTGTCTGTCTGTCCTCTCTCTCTCTCTCTCTCTCTCTCTCTCTCTCTCTCTCTCTATCTATCTATAAATGAATAGAAAATAGAGATGTATAACGATTGGCAATTCAAAAATTTAAAATTAAAATTTATAAGCATAATAATATGTTATATTAATTTCTCATAGTTTTACAATATAATACATTTTAATAAATAATAGGTATTGAATATAAATCACATACAAATGCTTCAGTTCTTGACCAAAATATAATTATAAAAATCGTTGTTTTTTTAGCCAAGAATCTCCTCAGTGAAATTTCTTATGTATATTAGGATTCACATATCTAATAAGACTGAATTTAAATGTATTTGTTTACAAGCGCGAGCGTTATTAATTAAAAAGACGAAAGCAAAGATAAAAAAGAAGAAATAAATTAACATAGCAGCCTTAAAATATAATTGTGTGCTATTAAGTATTGTGATCTAAATATATCTTAGTGTATTAGTTTTTATATAACAAGAACAGAAAATAAAAAAAAAAGCT
>NC_142929.1:161886574-161901574 GCF_046866305.1 Octopus bimaculoides | reverse complement strand
GATACTGGTAGAATGTGTCACATAGAACAGGGTTTACTCTTAACGTTTTTGACAAAATTTTGTATTTTAGAAGTTACTTCGTGAGAAGTTACAGAGTGACAATGGACAAATTCATGTTTGATAAGTGCTAATACACGAAACTCTCAGCTTTTGACTTACTATCAAAACTTCTGCCGATGATATATATATATACATATTATATATATGTGTAAAAAAATTTCATCACGCAATCGAACCAATGAAAGAGACTCCACCTAGTCGCTCGACACGCAAAAAACTGCAGTCAAATATCCCCCTACCAAAATCGCACACGCATTTTATGTAATGTCCTAGATTATCTCTAAAAAGACGGTTTTCTAAAGGCTGGAATGTCTTTGATGAAACGTTTGCAGTATCAGGATTGATGTGAGGCTAAAGAACAACATTTTGGTCAATTTCTCTATTAACACCCGCATGACTTTCACTAAGAAGAAAACATTGATTTTTTGCGTGGAATCAAGTACCCTGGCCCAATATGCTGCAAATTCCTTATTTTGGTTCGGAAAAAAATGATGTGCGGTTCTCCACCAATCCTGGAATCATTGAGAATTTATTTTTATTCGTTGAATGAATTCCTGTGATTTAATTTTGCTAAATTAGGTTATTGTCCCAATAGACGTAAATGTCTCTCTCAAGACCTACTAAAAACTGAGCAAGTACAAAGATCTTGAAATAGACATTAGCAGAATGTGGAATCTCAAGACTAAAACAATACCTGTTGTCATAGGTGCACTAGGAATGATAGCAAAAGGGGCTGATTGCTACCTCATGGTCTTGGGGTCTTGTTGTTTGTAACGTTTGGTAGGCCATGGTGCAAGCAACAACATGGTAAGAAGCACTGCCATTAGACAACTTAGCTGAACAGTTTTGTACAATACATTTAAAGGGTGATAAATTAGAAGAACAGGCATTCTTTGCTGCAATATTTTCAGCAAAAAGTTTCTTATTCTTTACATTACTATTTGTAATAGTTTGTCCTATACTTTTACAGGTGTAATAACCTGTCCTATACTTTTCCAGGTCTATAATCTTTAGAATAAAATTTTTCATGCTCGTATTTTCCCATGTAATATATATATATATATATATATATATATATATATATATATATATGACTTATATATATATATATATATATATATATATATATATATATATATATATATATATATATGACTGTATGTGTGTGTGCATGTGTGAGTGTGTGTGTGTGTGTAGGTATATGTGTGCTTGTGGGTATGTGCATAGAATTCTTCTCTACGTGCACACATATTGCATAAACAGGTTTTGTCATGCATAATATATATAGATTCAGTATATATATATATATATATATATATATATATATATATATATAGTTCAAGTTTATAAAAAAAAGTGGAAAATAGGTGTAGAAATAACAAGTAAATGTAATAGTTTGACACTCGAAAATGGAAAAGTCTTTTACATTTCGAGTCTACACTCTCCGACAGAGAGGAATAAGAGGAAATAAATAGAAGGAGTATGAAAAATAAAACGTGTTTAGTTCAGTGACCTAAAATGGCAATTGATTGGAAAAAAAGACGTTGAATGAAAGGGAGACAATAATAAAGAGAGGTTGAATGAAGGGGAGATAATTCAAGGTGATCCCAAAGAGAGAGGTGTGTATGTGTAAATGGTTTATGTGCAAATGGTGTATGTGAGTGTATGTGCAAATGGTGTGTGTGAGTGTGTAAGCATGTATATGTGAATGGGGACGAGTGAGTTTGAGGTGTGTGTGTGTGCCTGAGCGCGTGTGTAATATATGTGTGCATGTGTAAAGTGTGCGTGTGCGTATATAACGTATATGTGTGTGTGCGCCCGTGTAATGTGTATGTACGTGTGTAAGTTATCTGTGTGTATGTGGGTGTGTCGTGCGTCGCAGTTGATGCGTGATTTTTCACGTGGTGTGCGCACATGTGTATATGTGTGTGAGTGCGTCACTGTGACCAAACAGTGTACATGTGTATAGTGTATGTGTGTGGGCGAAAATCATTTTTGTTCATGTGTGTTGCGTGTGTTTATGCTTGCTGCGTGTGTGTTTATGCATGTATGTGTATACATTGTCTGTGTTCAGAATATATGTGCTTGTGTGGGTGTGGGAATATATTATATATATTTATATATATTATTATAAGATCTGGTAATTAGTCATATATTAATATATTAATTAATATCGATTAATTATGAGGGGGCCAGCACATTTAAAGAATCAAAGAGATTCAGAAATATTATCTGCAATCTCAGGGGATTAAGTTACATTTTAAAAAATAACGTCGACCACTAACGTGGACAATTAATGCGCTAGAAATAGATCACATCTAGTGTCTATTAAGACCTAAAAAGTTGAGAACTTTTTAGGTCTTAATAGACACTAGATGTGATCTATTTCTAGCGCATTAATTGTCCACAACTTTTTAGGTCTTAATAGACACTAGATGTGATCTATTTCTAGCGCATTAATTGTCCACGTTAGTGGTCGACGTTATTTTTTAAAATATATATATATATATATATATATATATATATATATATGTGTGTGTGTGTGTGTGTGTGTGTGTGTATGTGTGTGTGTGTGTGTGTGTGTATGTGTGTATAATGCATTTATGTATGTGTGTAAATATATATTTGTTTATACTCAAGCTGTACGTGTACTTTTATATGTATATACACATGTATTTTTATGAGTGTATATTTGTGTCTGTTATTTGTGTTATTGTGCATGTAAATTATTATACATGCGATACAGGACATTTTCATTTATTTACTTGATGTTCAGTTGCTAGCTAACATAACGTACTTTCGCATTGCCAACGTATACAAATATCTACTTCACAAAGGATATATGCGATAAACAATTTTAAAACCTAATAAACTATTGCTAGATTTTACGATCGTTCCTACAAGAGATATTCTCTTATATATTATATATTATTAGTACAGCGACATTTGGTGATATGCTATTGAATATAATAATTACGACTACGTTTAACTTATACATGGGCTACTTTGGACCATTACCTTGCATATTACTATGTTGCCCGAAGGTAGCGGAAGCAAGTCTATACATGAGTGTCAAAATGAAGAAATGCACTCGATTGTTATGTTCAGTTAAAAAATAAAACACATAGAAATGAAAGAAAATATATAGAAAATTTATACTAATCCTTTAAAACATCAAACCTCTGTGGTAGTTATAAGTTAATATTTATAAATACGTTAGCCATGCTAGTTATGATATACAACTTCAATATAAAACTTTGAAGTTGATAAATTACAGAAAAAAAAATGAAGAAACAACTGACAGCGTACCGAAATCACCACACCACTCGGAATATAACAGAATATACTTACACTGCGCACAAGTGGGACATGGCCGGATTTTTATGTAAAAATATGAAACAGCCAGAGTGAGACTAGCAATATGCAAACGAAACTCTCAATTACTGATAAATTCAATAAAGAATTTTCAAAGCGCGCGCACACACATCACACACAAATACGCGGAAACGATAAAATAAGAAACTGAAACAAATTGCGTTGAACGAATAAATTTATATAACAACGAAGAAGAGATGTTTTAAAATACAAAATAACAACATAAAATGAAATGGGAAAAAAAGGCATATTAAAGGTGAAAGAAATAGGAAACCTATGAACTCAATGCGAAATATCTGCAAGGCATGCCAGAGATATAAGCGAAATCCAACGACTGCATAAAGTTTCTGAAATGTGTATGCTTAGCGGATTTAGGCGAAACTTGTGAGTGTATGCTGAAATTTTTTTCTGTTATAAGTAGGAATTCGCACATTTATCAGGCCCCAAACAAACGTGATAAACGTATAGAAAAGCACACACACCCGCACTTAAATATAGGCATACTTATAGAAACGCAGTGCACAAACACATCTACACATACTCACACAAACATTTGATATTATATGTATTATATATTGCAGTGTGTCTCTTTAACATGAGCCTCAAGAAGACGTTTGTGAATACTGTATTGATACAATAATATTAACATGACTCTTGACATATTGAATGACATTTCACTTAGACTTGTTCCAATAGTTCGATCAAAATGCAATACTAGAGTTAGAAGAGATGTCGTGATTTCATATATAACTGATTTGGACTAACTAGTCTAAGTAATTGTTTTGCTATTTCAGTGGTTGTTTTTTCCGACAGTAAAATGTATAGCAGACAATTCTAACTTTTTAACATTTATTAGAACACATTTCTAACCTGCGGTGTTCTGTTAACGCATCGAATAAAAACACCCTTGGTTTTAATTACATATAATTTCGAGGTCGTCCAATTAATTTCGAATCTCTATCCGTAATTAAAAAACGTATGTTTTCCATAATAGCTCATTAAGCACGTAAGGATATATTATTAATGGTATGCTGATACTTCAAACACGAAATATTTCGAAGCACTTAATTTTTCTTAAAGGATTTTCTATTCGTTTTATTTGTCGTGACAATGTGAGATTATTCTAAGACACTTGAGTAATCACTCCAAACTTGTTTGAAATTAACTAGAGGTATTTTGATTTTATTTGAGAGCGTTATTTATTGCTTTAATGCATTGGCTCAAAAAATTTGAATGTATATTAGTATATCTATACATAATACTGGCGAGCATTAAATTAATATGTAAATATTAAAAAAAAAAATGACAATAGAAGCAATTGATGAGAGAGACAAAATCTTGGCAATCTTATATCTACTTTTCCAGTGAAATTCTTCACTGATATCGAAAAGGTGAAAACAAACCGACGAAGGGAAATAACCCTGAAACCCGGGTCCGTTCGTGCTACAGATCATGATGGGAGGGATAACTTCCCTTGGCAAACAGGACACAGTAGTGTGTCGATAAGCCAACTGGAGGAGATGTCTTCCTGGGGCTAAAAGCAACAGTAACATCCACCCCTAGGGGTCAGCCACACTTAAGTGGCAATATACTACACTTTACATATATATATAAATATATATATATATATATATATGCAAATATATATGCATACCATATTTGTTTATTCCATTTCCAATAACATATCTATTACAAATAATGTACTGGTGTTGATTTGTTCACCAATGTATTTCAACGTATTTGCACCTACATGACCTCGAGATAATAGCTGAAAAGCATGAGAACTTACATACATATACGAGGAGGTACACAAAAGTAACCGGTAAACATTCCCTCTGGTACGGCCTCGTTGTAGTTCAGGCTTCCACCGCAAAATCTATTTGATGCAACCCTCTGACATCAGTTTACTGAACGGCGTCTTCTCCTCTAATCATACTGCCACATAGTTCATATTTATTTTGCTGTGCCTCTCCTCTGTTCGTCGATTTTTGCGATGGCTGGAACGAAAGAACAACGGCTGCAATATTTGTCATGCTTCAGATGGTATGCTTCAGATGGCTTACAGCCTCTGGCTGAAACCTGTAATAGAATATATTATATATAAATTTACAAACATTTATATATGAACCTATCAACCTATGCAACTCCAGGGGCCCAATCGTCCGCCTGTTAAATGATTGTTGTCTTACTAAAAACATCTTTTACACGTGCGCAGTATCAGCTACCAACTATAACTGCATATATATGAGTTCGTGCAGCACCACCTTCAAAGCAGTAGTGGGCAAGTATAACTCCAGCTTCAAGTCTCCAACAAAATAAAACTGTACATCTGTATCTTAGCTTATCCATAAACTCAAAGAAGAGATCAACTTCTGATACTCATACGTCGTCCATAGTCACCCACGCTAAACTATACACCTGCGACAATAACAAGTGCGATCTCTGCATAGCTGAGTTCTTAGCTATTATGCAATCCTCGGATTGTCTTAATGAACGCGACATCAGAACAAGAAGTACTGTTTCTTTTTGCGTATAACGAAAGGAATATATATCAAAAGAGGTTTAACTTGTTTAGTTCTCCTTGATTAACTTTATATCGAATGCATGTTTTGGAAATTTATATAATAACATTGATAATGTACAATGTCTCTGAAATTCAGTGTCAGTAAATTATAATGATGTCGAAATGGTTTCTGTTTCTTTAATGCAAATTTGCTGTGAGTTTAAGAATAGAAGTTGAATTACTTTAAATATCTCAACAGATTCGCTCTTTATTAAAATGTTTCATCGATTTTGTAAAAATATGTAATTAGAAATATATTGTCTTCGCGAGACATAGAGAATTAGGTGAATCGTAAATGGGATTCTTATACAGTTTAATACACAATTACTGGCGTATAAAACAAAATGACAGATTTGGCCGAAAGCCTAATTTTGTGTATTTCATCACGCGACACTTATCACTGAACGTGCTTGTCATGAGATTTGTTTATAATTGCTTGTGTAGGATACTAGAAAGCTAAGGTATGTGTGAATATATATATATATATATATATATATATATATATATATATATACACGCAAACATATAAGTGTGTGTGTGCAAGCGCGATTGTGATTTTGCGTACATGTGTAAATATGTTATCAGAGCATTTCAAAGCATGCGATTTCGCAGTTATATGAGAATTACATTTGGGATGGAATAATAGAAATATGATACCATAGAGCAAAACGAAGCTGTGATTATTGAAATGAAATAAGAGAGAAAACATATATCAGTTTCTACTGTTTTAGAATTATGGTTTTTTTTTTATATTACAAAGTTTTAGCATGATGCAAATGTTATAACTTTTGCTCTCCTAGACATTCTATAATACCCATTTGCAATATAGCTCCGAGCATGCTCTCGTGTATGTTTGTATGCCTGTACAAACATATATATATTATATATATGAATCCTCAACTTTCTTCTGAAGATAACTCTCTAAAAATAATTGGAGATTCTCCCTTGTAGTACAGAAAATCCTACAGATAAGTTTGACGATTTAGCTGGGAAAATATATATTTCTGTTAACGATGTCTCAAGCGAGAAAGCGAAAAGTGAAATTTCATCAATTATAGTCCTCAATAAAAACAAGGGAGAACTAATTGTCAACAATCAGATTCATTTCGTTGACATTCGCATCCTCATTAATGATATGCCCTCTCTACTTTTGCTGTGCCATTGTGTCATAGGGTGTATCTGAATGTTTGTCTGCGAGTCTGTCTTCATAACTGTTTACAGAATCTCTATTTATATTAATGGGAATGTGAGTTAGAATGCGTGTGTGGGAGGGAGAGAAAGAGAGGAATAGGGAGACAGAGAGAAAGTGTGTGTGTGCGTGTGTTTATGCGTGCGTGTGTGTGTACTCGCGCGTGGCTGTTGAATAGGATGTTGATTCTGTGAGTATTTGTGTTACAGAAAACATATTTAGGCGCGTGAGTGCGCTGGTGTAGATTCTGTAAAAGTTCTCTGTGATTAACAGTTAATTTATTTGTTCGTTTATTCTATGCTTAGTGTGTTTTCCTTTGTGGATATGCAGTGTGTATAATGGCATCTGTGCGTGTGTCTGCGTGCATAAATATTCAAGGCCAGCCGTTTATTAATTTTGAGCATGGTATTCATATTAATATAGCATGGAATTATTCATCGTTCTGAAGGCAAACAGAACAAAGATTTATGTTTACCATACTACTTTATGTTTTCAAACGCACCAGTGTATGTTTACTAACCTAACACTCATACACTAATTGTATGTTACTAAACTGCAGGTGTGTATTTTCCTCTGTTTGGAGTGGTAGTGGCCGTCTAATAAATCCACTTGATCTAGATTACACCTTGTTTAACGTCCAGGCTATTAACAAGATGCCTATGCATAGAGGCATCAATCAGCAATACACATTATGCACATGCGTTTAGATACGTGTTTCTTTAATCATTATAGATGTGTAGTGGTGGTATTTTTGATCAAGCGCTGGTCTCCATTAACTTATTAGCGTAGGATCACGCATCCGTTGTGAAGGTGTGCCATATGGTGTGTCACACCTGTGCTTGTCGTAATTATTGACATAATGCTCATTTGAAGATATAAATAAAACTCTTTCAAGACACGGTTTCACATCAAGAAACTTGCAAGGCTAATACAAAACCGATACGTTCCATAACATAGCTTCCTTCAGAATTGACTTCCAGTAACGGACTTTTAAATGGCACCAGCTAGGTCATTTTATCATTGCATGACCCTAATATTCACACGCGCGCGCACACACACACACACACACACACAACACACACATGCACACACACACACACATACACACACACACACACACACACACAAAAGCCAATGACAAATTGTTCAGCATTACACTGACAGATATGTATAATGAGGAGCTGAGACTGCACAATGTTATATATGATATGTCGCACTGAAGGTTAGGTATTGTACGATAGTGCTGTGGTAATTAAATCTAAGCAAGCAACAAATTGTTTGATATATGGGTATTCTACTACCACGTTTAGTTGTGAGAGTCTAGCAGACTGTAAATATATCTTGAAAATTCCTCGTATGAAGGGTAAGAACTTATTATGCACAAAATAAAATCTATTTCATAAGTTTTACCCGCTGGCACTTCAAACACACCTATTCCACTAATTTCATTCCTGTCACTTTATTAAAGTTTCTCTAATCTAATCACATATCTCTACGTGTTATGGAGTCTAGAGTACTTATGAGGCCACGTCAACAATGATCATGTGTTGATTTCAGCCTTTTCAAATCTATTTTAATTAGTACCTTCGCCTCTTATCTATATATCAATATATTGACCATGATTTGCAATTTTAGTTGATGCTATTCATGTAAAGTATATCTTTTAAATGTTTTCACTGTTCGAGTCACCTTCTCGTCTCTAAATATTTATAATAGTGCTATGAACCAATTTTCCATAATACATCACCAATATAATCTACTTAAAATTCTCGTTCCTCATTCTTCATTATGGTAAATCACATCCAATCATAAATCCTTTAATCCTTTATAATTTCCGTCTGAAATATATTTTCCTTCACTAGATTAATGTAAGGTACAGATATAGTAGGGAGGGTCTGAGATGTGTAACGGCATAATCCCTGAAAACGAAGTTATTCATGAAACAAGTATTTCATTAAAACAACAATCACTAACACTATTTTGATGTCTTCGTTCAGATTTCCAATGTCCAAAATATAATTGTGGTTAATTAAATAGATATATCCAGACCGCTGCAATCAAGAAACAATACCCAGATACTACCTATTGCTTGTTGAAATATTAAATGATACGTTTATCATTATTTGAATTTTAATATCAATTTTTCCCCATATGTAATAGGGAATAAGACACATGCAGTGCTACAATTCTTTTATATTCTTGAATATCCTGATAAAATTTATTGCTAAAATCTCGGAAATCGAAGGAAGTTAATAAGTAACATTACGCACATTAACACGTTAATTTACTTCGTATGTTGAGAAATATTTTAAATATTTGCGGAAGAAAATATTTATTTTAAAATTTGGCATACAATAAAATGTAGGATGAAATATGTATGAAACAATTATCCTTTACACTTCAAACCCCAAACACATTCCTATGATAATACCAGAAGTGGTATTTTTTCACATTACATATTTCGAACCAACATGCTGTACTTCCATTGCAGAATAGGCAAAAATCACTGACAAGCACTCTAGCATTACACCTAAGGTGCGTTCAAGTTAAAATCTAGTACTGTTAGTATGTGCATCTATTCATTCTACGGAATATACTATAGCACTGGTGATGTATATAATGTATATGGACGTTCCATTTAATTAATTTTAGTCAGTATTTATAATATTTTGGCTCGAGGTTATGTAAGATTCATTGAGGAGATTAACAAGACAAAAGTTAACAGAGGTAATAACAAACTTCTGTAGTTTTCAATTCGTTCCTCTTTTCTGAGATCTCATTATTTGTATGAGACTAATACCAGGTTGCTACAGTTCTCTATCTAAGAGATGAGGAATTATGTACATTATTTACATTATTTACATTTTGACTGATATTTGTCCTCATCTTGTTTGTTGTTAACACAACGTTTCGGCTGATATACCCTCCAGCTTTCATCAGGCGTCTTGAGGAAATTTCGAACCTTGGTTCTCATTCCTAAGCTATGTCTCGATGTTGTTGTTGTTGTTGTTGTTGCTGTTATTATTATTATTATTATTATTATTATTATTATTATTATTATTATTATTATTATTATTATTATTATTATTATTCAGGTCACTGCCTGGAATCGAACTACGCTATATGCACGGGCATATGGCGTAGTGGTTAAGAGCGCGGGCTACTAACCCGAAGATTCCCAGTTCGATTTCAGGCAGCGACCTGAATAATAATAATAATAATAATAATAATAATAATAATAATAATAATAATAATGATAATAATAATATTAATAATAATGATAATACTAATAATGATAATAATAATGTTTTTCTCAGCATCCTTAAACAAACCTTATTCAGGGACCTTTTGAGCGGGATGGGCTACTCGACTTGAAGAAAATTCTACCTGGGCCCCACCTGCGAGGTCATGCGCTGTTTATCTTGATATGAGATCACCATGTCGCGCATATATGGTTGTGATGCATGTGCCTGGTGTACTCTTATCAGACAGTTAGTCATGATGGGTATACTGGGCTTCAGATATTTTACCTCAGTGTCACTTTGATGGCATGCACTGCTCTCACTCAATGATAATGATAATAATAATAATAATGATGATGATGATGATGATGATGATGATGATGATGATGATGATGATGATGATGATGATGATGATGATGATGATGATGATGATGATGATGATGATGATGATGATGATGATGATGATGATGATGATGATGATGATGATGATGATGATGATGATGATGATGATGATGATGATGATGATGATGATGATGATGATGATGATGATGATGATGATGATGATGATGATGATGATGATGATGATGATGATGATGATGATGATGATGATGATGATGATGATGATGATGATGATGATGATGATGATGATGATGATGATGATGATGATGATGATGATGATGATGATGATGATGATGATGATGATGATGATGATGATGATGATGATGATGATGATAATGATAATAATAATAATAATAATAATAATAATAATAATAATAACAACAACAACAACATCGAAAAATAGCTTAGGAATGAGAACCTACGTTCGATATTTCTCCAAGACACCTGATAAAGGCTGGGTGGCATATCAGCCGAAACGTTGTGTAAACAACAAGTAAGATGAGGACAAATATCCGTCAAATATAAATAATGTAAACAATGTAAATAATGTAAACAATGTAAATAACTTAATTCCAGGTTGTCTTTTGAGAATTCCAAGCATGTAAACAACTTCTAAATCATACACGAATGTTAATATCAACTTGTTAGTTGTGTGCTTAACATCACGATCAGTGTGGTTTCTGATTTAATTCATAGATGATTTGAGCAAATGCATAAAAATACATTGCATAATAGTTGTTATTATGAACATTGTACTCTGATGGAAATGAGTATTTGTTCAAAGTGTTACATTATTTTTAATAATAAATAAAACAATTTGGTGAATGCTATTTAGATACGGTTATGTCTCCTTCACGTTAACACGATAGTATTTCGGAAAATGTAATTAGTATGAGAAGGCATTTATAATTGATGTTGTTAAATATTTGCTAAACAGTTGAATTGAGATTACGGTTGGATAAATATGTAGTGGTGATAGTGTATTCATTTTCAACGTTTCGGTAGCGTAATTTTGTCTCGTTGCATATCTCAGTGCAACAATTCTCTGACAATTATTGGAAATGGGATAAATTTGGCTTTCGCAATTTTAATTAAAAGTTTATATTTCTAATTTAATGACCTCCGTCTCTTTCTAAATTAAACATCCTAGTGATGTTTAATGTAGAGATACCTTACTTGTTTAATTACGATGCACGTATGAGTAAAAAACATTAGACATATGATTGGAATGCTTAATTGTAGTATTTGCTATATTCGTTTTAGTAAGACTGGATTTTATCAACAATTTTCAATTGGGAAAAACAATATCGCTCTTACAAATTGTCTTCACACATTTTTCAACTACAAAATGAAATTGAAAATCAATAAGTGGCAAATATAATGATATGACAAGCTCGCTATTTATAATGCTGTCTGTAAAGCTATAGGTGTATATTCAGTCAGACTTCGCAGAGAAGTTTTTAATATTACAGAAAACTGGTTGTATACATTACTTAGTATTTTATCTTTGGAGGGGATTTGACTGAGTGAAGCTGCTGCACGTGTTGTCTCCACAAAATGGCGTGGTCGGGGGGGGGGGGTACAATAATTTGTTCAGTAGCACATTTGCGATATTTCCTAAGTCCATCAGATGCTACGTAATCACGATGGGAAGTTGAACTTAATTTTTTTAACCATTTTTACAACCTTTCTTTCATCACAAAGATGCTAAAGGATGATATATATATATATATATATATATATATATATATATATATATATATATATATATATATATATATATGTATATACATATATGTGTATATATATGTGTATGTATGCACACACACACACACACTCTCTCTCTCACACACACACACACACACACACACACACACACACACACACACACACACACACACACACACACACACACACACATATATATATATATATATATATATATATATATATATATATATATATATGTATATATATATTATATATATACCGCATCATATAGGCAGGAATGTAATATTTTTCAAAAGGTGTATAGCCGTAAAACAGCCGAAAGTTTGGGTACTTTACCTTTATATGGCGGAAAAATATGTCAGCAGACAGCCACGGGACGTGCACCTGCACCTACCTGATACCGGCTTAGGACTTCAGCAATGAAACTAAACTGCCCGCTCAGAAAATTTTACACCAAAGCTAAACGGTAAATACGCAGTTTCATTTGAAATGCAACAACATATGTAAACAAACTTTTTATGTAAATAAAATGTTACTCATATCGTAAATGAGTGTAGTATGCTGGCACAGAAAGAATACAAGAAAAGACACGACAATGCGGGGAGAGTAATCCACTGGGAGTTACGTAGAAAACTAGGATTTGATCATACTCATAGTGACACAGCTGCCACCGTAGTACATTTCCAGCGTTACCAGCTGTACAAAGACAATAAAAATGATAATAATAATAATAATAATAATAATAATAATAATAATAATAATAATAATAATAATAATAATAAGAAGAAGAAGAAGAAGAAGAAGAAGAAGAAGAAGAAGAAGAAGAAGAAGAAGAAGAAGAAGAAGAAGTAGGAGAAGATGAAAAAAAAGGAAAAAGTAATTGTATCCACTTTCTAAATACAACTACCTTAATGTGCCAACCTTTTGATCAACATCGCAATCATAATGTTGGAAAGTGAGCTATGTAATATTGCAGTCACGTCTACGTCGATTTATTGCTTTGATTTGTCGTAATTCATTTATATAAACAATTTATCATATTTAAAAAAAAAAAAATTGAATTTATTTAATATGTCTTCTTTTTGTACGTATGCATCTAAATAGACAGATGGATTAATGTGTGTTTTTGTGGCCGATTGAATTAATTTGATATATAGCATCTTGTGAAAAAAGTTGTTTGAGAATTAATTGGATTTTTTGCTGCGCTTGTTTATTCCGATAATTGGATAATGTTAATGTCTTGTGTGTACTAAGTTTTTGTATGTAGAGCGAATTCTAGTAATAACGTTTCATCTATGATAACACGTTGTTTAATTTAAGCTCATACCGATATCCATTTTAATGCCCGAAAATTGACCTGCTTTTTTTTTCTTGGTGGTTAGAAGGCTAGTAACATTTTGTTTTTCCTTTTACAACTGTTTTAGGAGGGGCTATACTTTGATATATATAAATATAGTTAAGGAGAATTCGCTTGATATGAAAAGTTGTGGCATTTTTTAGCACACTAATATGCAATGAACAAGATTATTGCTGTTATACTATTGTAATATCATTACATTCTTCAACTAAATTTTAATTGCAAGTTAGGAAAAAACTATAAAAACTAAAAAATAGATAGTAGTGAACGATGGCAAAGAGAAAGTTTCTTGAAAATACTAATAATTTCTAATTAGATCATGAATCATTTCTATTATTTTACTAGAATATAGTACAGTATTAAACGGATGAAATATGTTTGAAAGTTCATATGGTGCACATGCATCGGTCATGATATCATACTCGTTACAAATGACTTTGTTCAGGAGTGTACTATATTTATCAGTACTCTCGGGACCTTTGTCGTCTATCATGGCGTTAGCCGATGTTATGGGACGAATCCCATATCATTTTCCTTTAAGTTGATTCTGAGTTGATAAATAGAATGGTGGGCAAGTTTGGCTTTTACACGATGCAGCTGTCGTCTTGATTTCCTGTTGTTTCTATAGAAGGTAATTAGTAAGTCTGCCCCAAATTTAACATTGTATACTTACACGTAAATAGGTTTATTAAAAATCATAATTTTAATACGTAAATTAAATTATAAGTTAGCAGAAGAAATTTCTGATAATTATTAGCTTTTCACACCTTTAAATACCAGGTTAATTGGTATTAAAATGCATTTGAGAAAATTTCTGAATAAAAATCAATTGAAAACCAATCTGGTTTGGAGATTAGCCAACTGTTCACTTTTGATATGATTACGAAAAACAAGTGATATGTTGGTGAATTTGGCTTCAAATGGAAGAAGAATGGTTCTTAAAATTTTACTAATATTGGAAAAGACAAGATGCTGATAGGTACTCAAGAGAGTGTCTTAATTTTCTACCTGGCATTTATTCAAAGTTGCCAAACGAGATAACATTTCTATTGGTTTTGTTGTATCTTACTTTCCTACGTTTCAC
>NC_142929.1:161874074-161881574 GCF_046866305.1 Octopus bimaculoides | reverse complement strand
TTTGATGCTGTCGACTTTCGGCTAGGGAGTCGAATGTTTATTCAGAACTTCGAGCGGATAAGGTTGCGGTCCGTCCAGCAATCTGCTCCACGCATTGCACGAGTATGAAGGGCATCGCCCATGTCATGACGACGGACAATTATGTAGTCTAGGAGATGCAACTTTCAGGAACACAGGTGCATCTACGACGAGTTGTAAATGTCCCGCTGTTGAAAGAGGGTGTTAGTGATGCACAGATAATACTTGGAGCAGAAGGTGAGTTGTCTCTATCCATTAGCGTTCATTTTCCCTGTGCCTTGAGGACCGAGGATCCCTGGCCAGGCGGTATTGTCACACCCAACACGGGTGTGACAATACCGCCTGGCAGAGAATCATAGAAGGCGTCCTTTATCTCTTCATCAGAGTCAAGAGTTGGTCCATAAACGCTGAGAATTGTCCCGGCCTCCCATAACTTGGATTCGGGTGTCTGTCATTGTAAATTGCATCACTGATGTCGATATTCTCTGCTGAGTCCATCTCTCAATTTCGTGCAGGATGTCCTCAGCCATGCTTTATTTGTGAGTCTCCCAAAGCTTGAGAGGCTCACCCAAGTTATATGCTATCAGTATGGTGGAAACTAACTGGTGTAGTCGACTTGGTGCTCTGCTCACTGCTGCCTTCTCCAGTGCCTGATCCCAGTGGGCATCATTCTCCAGTAGCCCATGTTTGGCACAGGCTTGTCTGTAGGTGGTTCAGACCTCTCCATTATACCTTCACAGGTGCGTGAATGATGTAGGACCTCTGACTATGCAGCAGCAGTCACAGAAAGAAAATACCTGGCTGATAGGGATGCACAGTGTACACTCGCCCGATGGCCTTGCTTCTCAAGACACTATCCTCATCCCAGCCCTCAACTTGTGCTCCTTGCTTGCGCTTGTTGTGTGTCCAGATGTAATAAGCAGGAATCTCAACACACAGCAGTATTCTTGCAAGCTGGTCAAGGAATACTGCAAGCAATCATTTGACCTGCTGTTTCAGGATGGTGTCATTCTTACCTTGCATTTCTTCAGCCAGAATGATTGCAACTGATTTGTTGCAGGTGTATTGAACCGCCGGGCATGTTCGCCATCTGGTCCCCAATCGGCCTTGATAATTATTGTGAGCTCAGGCATTACCCCCATCCGCTCCAAAGCACACACAAAGCTGTGAACTTAGGTGCGAATTGAAGGAAGTTGTTAGGGTGGATCTGGTGGCTGCTCAACCACGTTTCGGGTAGTATTTTTTGTGAAATACACATGCCTACCATTTTCAAGATATGCAGCCAGATTCACCATTGTCGGATGCAGCTCGTGGATTTCGAATTCCAGGATCCACCATATTGCCTCGGTAGAGGAAATAATCTGATCAACTGATGTTGATTAATTTCACCCCCCCCCCCTGCCTGACATCCTATTCAACTCCAAATACTCTTTTGCTACTCTATGGTGTGCATCAATGCATTAAGATCACGAAATATTTTTCCATCTTTTAGCAGCCAGAGTAGCCTCTTCTACTTCTAGTGGAAAACTCTTGTGATAAGATCATGCCTGTCAGTCCTGCTGTGGCCCTCAAAGAGGTAGTCCTGGATATCCTTCCACTGTGGGTTACAGTTAAACGTTATGAAAATATCATGCCAGCTAAACTAAACTTGCGCACATAGGCCATGGCATCCTGGGTACGTCGATGCATGTATCATGGTGAGCCAGTGAAAGCTGATGGTAGGATGACCTGCTGACCCACATTTTGAGCATTGCCATCGTGAATCAACGAATCCTGCAGGTGGATATATTGTTCTGATCTCAATTTCTTCTGGTTAATACTAATTTATAGCAGAGTTTCGATCAATTTCGATCTTTGCGCACATGTCCACCATGAAATGGCTCCTCACCTCCTTGAACCGCAGAAACTGGTTAGATTCTCCGTCTCGGACCAGTAGTCGTTAGGCATAAATATCCTTGCAAGAAATATGTTTGTGGGTCTCCTGTACAGTTACCGGGTCTACTTGGCGCAGCTCAAAATTATGCCCATCCTTTCCATGCTGGAACATCAAAGAACACTGCAAGCAAACATTTGACCGGGAGCTTCAGGATGATGTCACGCTTATCTTGCACTTCTTCATCCAGAACGATTGCAACTGATTTATTTCAGGTGTATTGAACTGCCGGGCATGTTCGGCATCTGGCCGCCAGTCGGCCTTAATTGCTGTGAACTCAGGCATCACCTCCATTCGCTTCAAAGCACACTCGAAGCTGTGAACTTAGGGGAGAGTTGCATGTAACACAGTCTGGTGTTCTGCTTTTATCTGTCTGTCGATACAAGGTTGAATCTGCAGCGCTGGTTAATTTGGTCATTGCCACCGCCCATGAAAAACACCAGGGATCTAGTAGTATTAATAATAGTAGTACCCTGTGGAAAATTCTACCGTTATTTTGAAAATTGGAAGATCGAATTGAATACTTTTCTGAATAATTAGAATCTTGAGTTGATGTAAAATTCAATATATAAGTAGTATTGAAGGTGCAATGTAAAGAGCCAATTTCTCTGAATGTTTTTTTTTTTACATCTTTTTTACATCTTTTTGTTGGAGTTATTTTCGATTTATGTTAAGAATAAAACAGCTTTAGCTATGAAACAAGAGCAAAGACATTATCTATAGTTTTATTGTTTCAGTACGTAGGTAATAATATGTTTTAATACATCTTAATACGGTGATTTGAAAACAGATATAAACCACTTTACGTTCACTTGTTAGTTTTACATCTGCTTTAGGAAATATGTTGTAAAGGTTTTGACTGAGCATACGAGTGTTAATTCACTAAAGTGCAAGCGTTACTTGATAAGCAAAAATTAAAGAACAATCTATTAAAATTCGCTGTTCCCTTTAATAAACACATTCTATCTCCCCTGCTCTATCCTTGTCTCTTGTTCTCTCTCTCTCTCTCTCGATAGAGATTTGTATGCATACCTGCATGTAGAAATGCCCGCGCGCACACGCACACACACACACACGCGCACACACACACAACGATGTCTGATCAATAAGTATCCGGATTGTTGCTACAGTAACGAAGCTGAAGCATGCAGAGTGAAGTTCTACTGTGCAAGTGCAGAGTTTTGAAGTTCCATTGAGCGAACACAGAAACATGTGGTCAGGAAATGTTTCTAATTTTTCCTTTTCATAAACTGCGTGACACAAGTAAGGTTGGAAGAGAGATAAAAGAAAAACTGTTAACTAAAATGTTCAGACCTGTTCTGACCAGAAATAACAATAGTATAACAACCATTTAATGATGTGAATTTAACAATATCTTTATCATATGAATATAAACGCATTACACAACACATCCACCAACTGAAATGAAAGCGATCGAAACCAACTAAGTTTGCTTACTCATGAAACTATTACATAACATGTAAACATGTTAATTTGGTTAAAATTAAGGCGGTATCTATGCCAGTAATATCGGTACGCCCGGCAAACCGTGACATTTAAACTGCATGAGAATTGGTCCAACTCACACTCGAAATATACAGCTTGTAGGAAACTTCTAGGTGGTATAAAAAAGAAGTCAGTCATTTTCCTACAGTTGTCAACAATTCAGCAATCAGTTAAACATATTTTAAAATCTGATGATTACTATGAACGTATGAAGGCGCTAAATGAACTTTATTAAGATTACAAAATATTTTAAATATTTAACACACTTCAATATTGTAAATTTAAAAAAAGAACCATGTGGAGGCGCGTGGCTTAGTGGTTAGGGTGTCAGCACCATGATCGTAAGATTGTGGTTTCGATTCCTGGACCGGGCGTCGCGTGTGTTCTTGAGCAAAACACTTCATTTCACGTTGCTCCACTCCACTCAGCTGGCAAAAATGAGTAACGTTGGGATGGACTGGCGTCCCGTCCAGCTGGGTTGCACATACGTCATTGAAACCGGGCCCATGATCCTGGCTAGGCTTTAAAAAGGGTGCATTTATTATTTAAAAAAATATAAATATAATAAAAAACGTGAAAACCAGACCATGTTTTCACAATTTATTCAACTGATATATATATATATATATATATATATATATTCTTTTATTCTGTTATGTTTATATATTGATAGATAGAGAGATGGATACATAGATAGATAAATATCTGTGTAATTGATGGAGTTTTTCTGAATGAACATTTTCATATCGAGTATGTCTCTGATACCTTTGTGTCAGACTTTATTTTATATGCAAACAAAATAATGCATTCGATTTTAAAAATAATCCAAACGTTGCTCCTAGTGTCAATTCTATTTACTGTTGATTATCGCTTTAAGTAACTAGATATTTGCGTGTACATGTGTTTGTTTTCAATCGATTAAATATGCTTAACTCTGTATATCTGTAGGCGGACACGTGTGAATTTAAATTTCCTTTTGTATAAGTAATTTAGATCTTTGCACAGCGGTCTCAGTGTAAGTACCAATAAATACAAAGAAAGAAGAGAAATTTGTAAGAAGCAATCTCAATATACAATTTGATATGGCAACTGCACACACTTTGTTTCATAGGCCTCTTGTCTAAGCATAAAAGAACTTGCACGATACAGTTCTCTAAACATGAAACTTGGCCTCTTAAAATCAAAATAGAATCCACATATTAAGTTGTGCATTTCTGAAGTTAAAAATATAGAGGGAAGTTTGTTACGAGGAATGAATCTTAAGTCTGAAAACCTATTGAAGGAAAAATTCCAAATATTTAATTAAATCAGATAAAATGAAATTACAAATTATGCTTATGAATAGAAAAAAAAATAAGGAAACATGGAATTCTCTTCAAACAATTTTGCCATAGCGACAATCTATCGTGAGGTCCGTCTAGGGTTTGTTCCAAGAGAGGCAAGAACTAAATCAAATGGCATATATATATATATATATAAACTTTAGAATTAGAAGATATTTTACCCGTGAATTGCATTTTAAAGGTCATAGAGCTTGTACATCTGCTGTTTAAGATGTTCGCTTCGTAACTGTGTGTATTCAGCTTCCAACTGTACAATATGGTGGGCAATTGTCTCCTTCAAATGCCTGAAGTTCAAGACGTCAGATAAATTGTTGTAGTCTAAGTGAATGCGCAACTCTTGTTCTTACTTTAGAGGTTTAATCGGACACTTTGTTTTGCATCGTGCCGTAACCTTTGGTTGTTCATAACAGATTCCATTCGATTTTAAAAACTTTGTTTCAAACTCCTTTCATCCTTCGTCGCTGTGGAGCTGCACATTTTTATAGTTACTACTTTTATATAGTTTCGTCCCGCAGAATTTTATATGAGAATATGTCAATATCACCTCGCTTAATCATGCACCAAATTTGTAATAATGGGACACAGTAAGCAACCATTCACGATCATACTTACAAGGTAATGTACACCATTCCCTGCGTGAGAGACAAAGAGAAGGAAAGGAAGGGAGAGAGAGAGAGAGAGAGAGAGAGGGGGGGGAGAGAGAGAGAGAGAGAGAGAGAGAAAGAGAGAGCGCATGAAAAGTGTGTGAAGAATATATATTTGGTACATTATTTATAATCCTTGCAACGAAGAACGACTTAGCTAATTTCGTAGGTAATTAAGCTTACAACAAAACAAAAATATCTTCTATAGAAATAATACATTTCTAAATCTCTCAGAGGGATTTATGCAGTAGTGATACGATGAAGTAATTGTATGCTGTCAACTGAATGTGACAGTCCCTTGAAGGGAAAAATTGTACTGTTGGTTAGACCTGGTAAGCTTCACCACTTCCTGTCGGCCATGACATATTTCCTGTGTCCTTACGTTTAAGGACACAGGAAATGTGTCAAGGCCGACAGGAAACGGTGCAGCTTCCTAGGTCTAACCAACAGTAGTATTATTCCCTTCAGGGGACTGTCACATTAAGTTGACAGCATACAACTACTTCAAAAATATATTTTCTCACAATTCTGTTCATTAAACACTCGGAACATCCCCATAGTTATGAAAAATTAAGAAAGAAAGAAAGCAAGAAGGAAAGAAAAAAGGAAGAAATATGAAAGAGAATGATAAGCCTTACATCGGTTACCTATATTGGCAGTAGTCGAAACGCATATTTTAGATTTTCGTTTAACTCATATTATTTAGACATATCTATCCTTTATAATTAATGCGAGAAAGATTCAGTTGTGTATTCTATTAAAAGCAGACGTTATCGGTAGAGCGTATTGATTTTTCTTATATTCTCTCGAGATATTCTTTGTTTATTCTTTACACATTAGTAATCAATAAGAATGAAACAAATAAAGAAGTAGGTACAAACTGAATTCCGTTTGAACTATAAAAAATACCAAGACGCTGAAGATAATGAATTATTATTGAATCATGATGAAAGGTATTCATGCGCGTACATTGTCTGTGCGTTAGAAAATTCTTCAGGTAACAATGGCCAAATCTTCAAAACATATTAAGACAATTCCCCATATATTATTGGATGTTAATTTCAATGTACATTCTCAAGATAATACTTTTACTTTTAATCTAAAGATTAGTTCTCTCTGTTAAAATTACAATTATTTTCTAGGTTTCAGAGGCAATCTTTATTTTCATAGGAATTTAAAAAACAAAATGTTACTCGTAATATTGATTCATACTTTCAAAGACGCGTATCCTTCTAGTTTCAAATTTAAGATTTAGTTTTAGCATTATTTTATGAAACACTGTCATTATTGAGCTCTGTAAACGAGAAACACCCATGTACAAGAACACAACACACGTACACATAGAAATATAAGTCCTGATATATATATATATATATATATATATATATATATATATATATATATATATAAAACAGAAGATGTTTGTGTGTGTGTGTACGTGAATGTAATTTATGCACGTCCACAAATTAGCACGCATGTCGCTCCAATTTTAGGAGGAGATTCGGAATGACCTTATGTGCATTTTGACCAATTTTTTCTCTCAGAGGCACCCGCGTATAGCTGTAAAAATCGATAAACTTTTACGAATTTTGAAGTTTGTTGACATGGCAAAGTCAAATCTGTGCGTACGCGCTTTAGGAGAGAGAGAGAGAGACAGACAGACAGACAGACAGACAGAGAGAAAGAGAGAAAGAAAGAAATAGTGTGTTTGTGACAGGGGGATGATACATGTGTTTGCTATCGTCCAAAAAAAAAAAAAAAAATTAAAAATGTGAGTAAGGCAAGCAAATTTTTCTAAGCAAGACAGAGTTTACTTTGCCAGCGTCTAAAACAAAAACAAAAAAAACAAACAAACAAAAGAACGAAAACGTGGAAAGGGAGGCAGAAAGCGTATTAGGAATGAAAATGTAGTTAAGACAAAGTAAGTTAAAATGTAAAAGGCATGAGATATAGTTTAAAATATACGATGTTTTTGAAAGACACTATATTCTATAATGAGATTATATATATTTTCTCACACAACAATTCAAATATATATATTTTAAATCATTTATTT
>NC_142929.1:161834074-161869074 GCF_046866305.1 Octopus bimaculoides | reverse complement strand
TTACATGCAGTCTATTAAAACAATATCCCCTTGCTAAGCCTCACCTTTCTTTCTTGGTTCGGACGCCGTCCATGCAACATCTATATTCCTCCCTGAGCTTGTGAAATCTTATATCCCTGCCGTAAGGCTTTATTTCCACACACGCCAGCTTAATTTAATTCGTCCTTAGTCGAAAGACACCTGTTGTTATGTCCTGTTATTTGTATTTGTGTAACGTTCTCCGTTTTTTACGTCCTTGTTTTCGTAAACACTCGCTGCTTTCTTCCAAGGAATCTAATGCTCTTAGCTTAGTTTTTCTTTCAGGCTGGCTAGATTGGAGCAATCTCGAGTATAACCAACCGAAATTGCAAAGATAATCTGGAACTCGAGTGAGGAAGGAAAACTCCGAATGACTCGTCCTTGTTTTCTTTGCATCGTTTATCTGGATGTTTTGTTGTCCCTTTTTTATATCACCTAACTGTCTGGATGTTTAGTGTTCTTGACCTATTTTGTATTTTACAGATATATATATATATATATATATATATATATATATATATATACATACATAAATTCTTCCACATTTTTCTTCTATATAGCGAAATTTAACATAACTTAATTTAATATAATATAATAGAGTAAAGTCCCTATATTAATTTCGTTATTGATTTTTACTATCCTACCTACTAATAGTTAACCTTAGATTATTTGTTTTTTTTTATTTGCATACATCAATATATTTTTTTGCCCACTTTGTTGTTTGTAATCGGTTACCCATTAACCAACCATAAAAAAAAAACATTAGCGAAATTAATTGCCATGGGGGTACCCATGGCGCAACCCTTCGACTGGTGGTAAAATCTTTGACTAAACTTCATTGTGTTACTTTCTAACAAAAACCTCAATAATCTACAAAACAAATTTCATGGAATACTTTTGTTGGACCGCTTTTTGAAGGCATCCATGTATGCTTCTACCACTTCATTGTGGTCAATATTGGCATATAAGGAAGAAACATCCATGGTTACCAAAAAACAGTATTTTTCTTTTTGTATAATTATAATAATTATACAGAAATACATACAACCATGCATTATGTTTTGTATTGAGGGCTTGATATATAGGTCCACAATAAATGGGTTAGAGTTTATATTAATAGCTGTGATATTAGTTTGTAGTAGAAGTAATAAATTTCCGGGTATTAATCAAGATACTGTATTATTTTCCGTTACTTTTTGTTTCTCGAGTTGCTGAAATCATGCGGGATTTGGGAGGGGGTTATGGTCAGTCCCGTAATCTAATTGGTCATCTACTAATTTGAAAGGCCATGACTTTGCTATGGTTGGTTAATGGATAACCGATAACATAAACAACAAAGTAGGCAAAAAAATATATAAATGTATACAAATAAACACAAATAATCCAAAGTTAACTATTAGTAGGTAGGATAGTAAAAGTGAATAAAGAAATTAATATAGGGACTTGACTCTATTATATTATATTAAATTAAGTTATGTTAAATTACGCAATATATATGAAAAATGTGAATGAATTTATGTATATATATATATATGTATATAAAGATTCACCTTATTTTTAATGATTTAACTATTTTTAATTATCAGCATTCCATCTGTTTTTTAATGGTTAACCTGATTTAACTACTCGGTCATTAGGTTGTTCTAAAAGTCAGTCAAAGTTTATTAAGTTGTATTTTTCATAATTGTTGTGTCTTTAGCAATGTGTTTGCTGCCTCATGGCAATTTTGTTTTCGATTTCCCCCTTGTTTGAAGATGGTAGCACTGTGTTAAAAATGGACTATGAAAACCTTACCTCCTTCGTATTTAGAACGTCCGAGAAATAATTACTAATATCTAATTTGCTGCATGAGATTTTTTTAAAAAGCTACTACTACTACTACTACTACTACTACTACTGCTGCTGCTGCTGTTGCTGCTACTGCTGCTGCACCTGCTTTGTTGCTGCCGCTACAACTGCCGCCACTGCTGCCGCTGTCACTGCTACCGCTGTCACTGCTGTCGCTACTGCCTTGGAGTGAAGGAACTTAATTAATAAAATAAATATCGTGCTTGTTAAAGGAATTGTAATAAAAACAGAGCTTGCACTGAACTACAAATATTATGGAATCAATGAACTACAGGGTGTGCAACACATACAAATGTAAGAAGAAATTAGAAAGAAATATTATAAATGCATTTGATTGACACTTAAAACGGTGGATGAATGCCAAAAGTAAAGACAAAGGCACCAACAATCTAGTCCCAGTTATAGGTTGTAGCCTTAATATTCTCAAGTATTCACTAAACGAATTAAGAAAAGTAGACAGAAACATTGAATATAATATAGTTGCATTTAATGTACTCAAACAATTTTGGATATAGAATGATCAATATTTAACACGAATACAGAGTTAAGAACCTTATAAGACTGAGAAAAACAATCGTTTAAACACAAAATGTATTTTGTAATTCATAATAGAAAATGTATACAAATAATTATCAAAACGACCAAAGCAATAATCCTCTGCCTTCAGACAAACTGTCCAACAAATACGAAACAGAAGTTGAAAATGCAGAGAGTCATGAAGTAAAATTTGGAAAAAGCAATTGTAATTTCAAAACTACTAAAATCAAGCGTTACCACCAACCTACCCGGAAAATAGAGCTGCAGAATTCCATAACAGAAACATAGAAAAAAGCGTTATCTGTCAAATAACTGAAAATGAATTTCAACGGGGGCGAAGTAGACAAATAGAATACACAACGGTGCCCGAAGTGAGGCAGACACAATTCTTTTTATTGCTGCTTGCGGCAGAGGATCAAATTCTAAGTAAATAGTAGGAGAAACTATAACTATAAAAGAAAGATATTAGTTGTGTGTCCGTATACACACACACACACACACACACACACACACACACACACACACACATATATATATATATATATATATATATATGGTGCAGAATCCTGTTGCCAGAAGTAGGTCCTTCCAGCAGCCACTCTCTTCACCCAGGGCAGCACTACCACCTCCAGGCACATGATGAAGGCGTCCGTGTTGAGTCTGAGTCCGTATGGGAAGAGGAATGGAAGCATAACGACGTCATCACTAGTGATCACTCCTAACACAGTGATGTTGACTGGCTGCTTGAGTTTTATCACTCTCGGTAGATGCCCTCAGACTGCGCTGTCCCCAGATTGACACCCAGACACTCTGAAATGTTCGTATTGGAGCTTCCGGAGCGAATGCCAAGCAGTACAGCATGTCTTTCCCAAATTGCTGGCTGAGGGAATTACGTCATGGTGCTGTTTTCTCACAGAGGGTGCCCAACTGACCCAACTATACCCTGTATTCTACAAAATGAAAACCACACAATACGCATGCTCGGAATTAAAAATATAAAATGGCGACGATTTTCTCATTATACACACACACACTATATATATATATGTATATATATATATACACATATATATATATATATATATAGTGTGTGTGTATAATGGGAAAATCGTCGCCATTTTATATTTTTAATTCCGCGCATGCGTATTGTGTGGTTTTCATTTTGTAGAATACAGGGTATAGTAGGGTCAGTTGGGCACCCTCTGTGAGAAAACAGCACCATGACGTAATTCCCTCAGCCAGCAATTTGGGAAAGACATGCGGTACTGCTTGGCATTCGCTCCGGAAGCTCCAATACGAACATTTCAGAGTGTCTGGGTGTCAATCTGGGGACAGCGCAGTCTGAGGGCATTTACCGAGAGTTATAAAACTCAAGCAGCCAGTCAACATCACTGTGTTAGGAGTGATCACTAGTGATGACGTCGTTATGCTTCCATTCCTCTTCCCATACGGACACAGACTCAACACGGACGCCTTCATCATGTGCCTGGAGGTGGTAGTGCTGCCCTGGGTGAAGAGAGTGGCTGCTGGAAGGACCTACTTCTGGCAACAGGATTCTGCACCATGCCACACAATCAGGAGATTCTAGCCATGGCTATCAAACATTTTCTGCAACCACATCACTACTAATACCTTGCCACATAACTCCCCAGACTGAAACCCCTTGATTATTATGTGTGGGGCGCAGCTGGCCGAGAGACCAACAAAATTCCTTGTAACACCAAAGATGCACTGAAGGCAAGGATTATGGCAGCATTTGCCAACTTAAACAAGGAGACCGTCCAAAGAGTTGCAGGAGATTCCGAAGTCGCCTGTAGACCATGGTTCAAGCCAATGGCGATTTTGAATAAATTTACTCTTTAGTATTTCAAAATATTTTTATGTAATTTTGGTAAATATATCTGTTAAAATGAGATGTCAGTGTTATCTTCATTTTTGCGTAATTTAGACGACAATTTACTCACCGTACCCTGTATATATAGCAATGTAGGTGGTCTAACACCCTATTCATATTTAGTGTCATTTATAATTTTCCTTGCACACACACATACACGCACACTCACAGAGATAGGGATAGAGAGTTAGACAGAGGGAGAGAGAGAGAGAGAGAGAGAGAGAGAGAGAGAGAGAGAGAGAGAGAGAGAGAGAGAGAGAGAGAGAGAGAGAGCGCCTGAGAGAAGAACATACATACCTACACACATATGTATATAATGTATACACGATAGCAGTATTCGATGATGTTTTAACTAGCCGAAATCTCGAAGTCAGTGTCAACGTTCTGTTTTACAGATAAATTTGTTTCTCTACAAATGTTTTGGGTAACATCTCAGTGCAATGTAAAGTTGTTTTCTTATAACTGACCATAACCACAAAACAATAACACATATACGAGTAGACGCGCGCGCACACGCACACACACACACGTACACGTTCAAACAAATTTGACGTTGCAAGAGAACGATAACGAAATATTTCCATAAATATATATAAAGTTTCAAATAATTGTATGTTTGTATGCAAGCATACGTGCCTTCGTATTACTGGTAAATATTTATGGGAACTTATATAACCAGTAGACTTTTTCTACTCGTCTGTAAATCTAACTTCGTATTATTAAACTGACATAGTCTATTCAGCCTGCAAGTACAAATGATATTTAAGAGCTGCACTGTGAGAAATTAAATGCATTAACAATGAATTTTCCATGCGACAGTATGCAAGAACATTATGTAATATCTAACAACTTGAATATAAATTAATGATTTATAATTAATTATGTATGCCACTAATAATTATTATCTAATTTGTCATTTCATAAATATTCGGGTTCATCTAGAGATTATATATATATACATATTAGATAGTTAATTGCATTAGAGTTTTCCATACATATTTGATGATATGTAAATAAATATTACCTCATTGCGACATGGAACTCGACACCCATAGCATAGGTTATTTCATATAAGTGTTGAAATGTCAAAACGATTACTAATGAAATATTTTTATTTGTAAATCTAAAATTTCGAATATTTCAGTGACAAATGATTTATCCCATACACTGTAATTATGTATTAATAACGTCACTCTTTAAATGAATTGATAATCAATGCGACTAGTTAAAGTTGTTGATGTCTTTCCATTGCTTTCGAAAGTAGTGTGGTACATGTTTTCCTTTTATATTTCAGTGACAATATTCACGATTGTAAGATCGTATTGCACCGTCTTGTTAGTGATTAGGCCTCAATCTTTCGACTGTGGATTAATATTTCTGTGAAACCCATTTGTTTTTCATTTTTCTACCAGGAACTGTTTATCTGATAATAGCACCTGGGCCACAGACATGAAGAAATTGTCGCATTGACTACATAAGAAATAATTTACATGAATTCTGTTAGGAAATCAATGATATCGATGCATTCCAAACAATGCAACAAATGGGTTCGGAATGCGAAATGTAAGTAAATCTCATAGGAAAGAGAGCATTAAAACTACGAATATAAGTATTCAATATTGTTGTTTGTTACGGAGGAGTAACAACGTCACTACAAATACAACAGTCACCTTCGTCAATTTCACAAATAAATGTGCAATAGATCGAAAGGTGCTCATTTGGAAAAACAGAACATAAACAGTCACCTCCAAACTGAGACTACCATCCAAGTGAAATATAGATATATACAAACATATATGTGTGTGTGTGTATGTGTATATGTATGTACATATATATATATATATATATATATATATATATATATATATGTGAGTGTGTGTGCGCGTCTATGTGTCTGTGTGTATGTGTGTGTCTGTGTGCGTGTGTGTGTCTGTGTATCTGTGTATTGTAATAATCTGCAGAGGCTATCAATCATGTTATCTGACATAACAGTATTTGTAATAGCAAGAAAGAATCTAGTAATATAATAGCGACGTTGATTGAATTGCAGTTTTTTTTCTATTGAATGATGATAGCGCATATGAAATGAGATAACTTCAGATTCTTCATCACTTCACACTTAAGCAGCGTTTCTCCTAAGACGCATTTTCTTTCTGAACCTAATGTGTACTTTTATATATTTTACTATCGCCTTTTCACATTGGCAGTTCCATAATAACATAACGATTTCTGATTGAGGATGCGTAAGAGAATGGTTTCTGAATAATATCATCGAATTGAAGTAACGCCCAATTCCCAAAGGGATATTTACATTTCCAAACACAGAAATAATAAAATGAGTTAATTTATAAGAATACTGCTACACACACGAAATAACGTCAAGCTCGTCATCTTCCGAGACAAAGAAACGCCCAATATTATGTTTAACCTCCTTACAACCAATAATCTGTTTACCCTGTAAATAATGTTGCAATAGACTCAAACAACGATAGTCAAACGGAAAAAAAAAAGTCTACAGAGTAAGGATTGTGAAACAAAATATGTATTTTTACTGCCACAATCTTCTGTTGAGTGACTCGGGCAATATGTAATTGTGCATTAGCTTGGAAGAACACTCCATTACGCCTGATCAAAGATGGATGCTTATTCTGCAATATTTTCGGGGTGACAAGTCTAATTGAGCTGAATATTTTTCCACATCAAATGTCTCTTTTTGATTTTAACATCTTGTGATAGGCGACATTATTCATACCATACCATACTTAGAGCATGAGTCTTTTCTAGGATAGTCCTGATTGGGTTGAGGATGAATTCTCTCTTTTTTCTTATTGTGCGCTAATCATTGTCGTTTAACATTGAGTATGAGTATACACAACACACTTTTTGACACTTTTGCCGATTCGGTAGCAAGTCTCTTATTCAGTGCCAAGAAAAAGGCAACTCTTTGAAAAATTTGAGAAGCAGTCAGAGGATGAGAGACTCAGTGGTCAAGTGTTGCTACTTTTCCAGTTTCATGAAGTAGTACTATGGTGGAAATGTGGCTTCAATCGGAGTGTTTTGCTAACTCTTGTGCAGTGTGCTTTGAATCTTCCTCAATCCGTTTTTAAAAGTTCAATGTTGATTGAATTTATTTGTTACTATCGAGGAGAAATAGCGAGATAAAACTTACCGAGCGACAGTGGCCAAACCATTGTTGACATGCTTGCATACTAAAACATATATTCCATAGACAGAAGAAATATTCCTTGCCACATCTATTGGTGAAAATCTCGTTTTGAATCTGTGCAGGATGCAATGTTTCATATGGATCTGATCGACCTTCATTTCATATGAAATTTACCGCTATGGCATGAAACAATTTACAAGGAAGGAAAAAAGAACAATGTACAAATGAATTCGTATTTTACAGTAAGTGTTGAAAAAGTACCTTCAAGGTGATCGTGTCAAATAAGCCTCACAATTCAAATTAATGTATTTCTGCTTCAATTCGAATGTTAAAGAAGAGAATTAAGGGCTATTAATCCTTAATCTGTATGGATCTCCCTTTCCTATCTCTCTCTATATATTTCTATATCTGTCTAAGCATATACATACAGACATGTTTTTATATTTCTCACATGTCCTCATTTATATATATATATATATATATATATATATATATATATATATATATATATATATATATATATATATATATATATATATATATATATATATGTGTATATATATATATATGTATATGACACACACACATATATGTCTAATGTTTTGTTTCCCTCCACTCTTCTGTTGGTTCATTATATTGGTTTGCTTTACTTCTGATTAATTACGTCATGTCTAGGCATTGAAAATTCATAATAAATATATAGTGGAATCAATGTAATAGACCGGCATTTTACGTCATCAAGTTTACACATATACTTTTGCTTGTACCATGATAAAAAAAAACAGAAAAACGTTGAGGCATTATACTATAGATTCCATTATTTGCTGATTTGTTCATTTTGCCACCCATCATTATTTTTGCAGATATATTATGTGTGATGGGATTTAGATTATGAAAAATCCATGGCACGACGAGTATCGTTGTACTGACTTGTTATAATGAAAGAATAATAAAATTATTGAAATACTCTATATGTACTGTATTACTTTATTTCCTTTAAGAATATGAGCACCCAAATATGATATGTTATCCAATATGAGTGTAACCATGGATCACAGAACTCAAATATTTCTCTAACAGTTTATGTATGCACATGAGTCGTGTAATCTCTACTGGTGAATGTAAATATAAAATGCTAAATACAATATATAGATAATGCATTGTAGTTTTTAGTTATACTTTTTAATCACCCCTGGACAGATTATTGATTTTGTCTTTGATATGACGGAATGAATTGATTTAAATGCTCTTCCGCATCTAAGAAGTTGGTAGATTGTACTAATATTTTCTTGTATCACACTGATCATCAATAGAATATATACACAACACCGTATTCTTCATGCAAGTCTACAATGTTGGTAAGATTTTCATAGGCTAGGCTAGTCACCAAAAATTCTTCATAAATCCTACGTCCCTACCGGCACAAACGTTATTCAATCTTTTTAATACGAAGCATTCGAAATACATATATTTTCTTTATAAGGATTTCACGTATATAGTTTCCTAAATATTCCGATAACATCCATTACTTTTCTTCCGTTTGCCAACTAAAATTATACAATTTACAATGTTGAATATCACATGACGTTTACTCGATCACAACAATTCTGATGAGATGCACCAATAACGGTTCAAACCAAAACAAATAAGGCGTTTATCTATTGTTGGTCTTTAAGAATATTGAAGGAATTAACACCCCCAGACCTAGTTGTATGTAATATGCTTTTAATGCTCAAGGTACAATATTCTTCATATAAATTATACAAATTATTTTTGCATAACATATTTCATGTAGTCAAAGAATATCTACTTCTTTGCTCTCTCCCTCAATCAACTGAATAATAAAAAAAAAACATGCACACAGTATCGCGTCCACACACATGTATGTGTGTATGTATGCATTCATGTATATATAAACATATATTTATATATGTTCTCTTATGTTTTGAATTATTTAAATTCATCGTTTGAGAAAGAGGGTTGTTTCTAACAAACATACAAAACTACATCGTTGGAATGTAGATAATGAAAACAGTGTCACTTTTTAAACTTGTGTAACATCTTGTATGTTTTTATTGTTCCACTTACAAATTGTATTTGTAATGTGCTAGTTAGGTGGCTGATTCCTTCTTTTGCAAACATAAGCTTATTCGCCTATCCAGGTTATCAGTTAAGTAATTACATAATCAGGCGCACCAATTATTGGTTTCAAATGCGGATGTGTATGTGGGGAAGGGGCGAAGTCGATTAGAGCGATCTCAGTGTTCATTCAACTGGTACTTATTTAATGGACCTAGAAAGGATAAAAGGCAAAGTTGACTCGGGCGACACTTGAATTCAGAACGTAAAGTCAGAACAAAACTTGCTAAGCATTTTTCCGGTGCGGTGAAGATCTGCCAATTCGCCATTTAACGTGGTAAAAAATTAAATTCGTAATCTTTTATAGATGCTGGAAGGTTCGAATCGGTTACCCATAGTTACCCATAGTTATTCTATAAGACATATTCACATTACCAGGACAACAGGAATCTATGGTTCTACGTAAATTGTATTGTCTGTCCGAAACAGTAATATCCGGCCTGTTATATTTACACTTTGTTATGATTGTAGTTTTCCAAGAGTTCCTGCTATAAGATGCAATGCGCTCATATTGGAGTGCGTATGTATTACTCAATGGGTTCATTGGAGCCTCAACAACGAAGTGCAATTTTTGTGGGGAAAAGAAAACATTTCTATATATATATATAGAAAGTTAGGTTCCGAGATCACAGCTAAGGCTGGATCTAGAGATCCGTGTTAGGGTTCCGTTATAGCAGGTATATATTATATTAGAGAGACAATCAGAACCAAGGCAGAACGAGTATCTCAAGTCATTTAAAATAATTTAATTGGAGTAAGGTGAATTTGAAATCTTATAGATGTTTCTGGGATACTCCAAGTGGTAGGTTAGCATGTCCATGCACTGGGAATTCCATCATCGTGGACAAGCTATGAATATTTTAGACGTCGAAAGATTTACAGTTTACGAGGAATAAATTTCATAGAAGAATAATGAGTAAAATTATTTAGAAGAATGTGGGCAGGATAATAAAGAATATAGGAAGGATATGAATGTTGGCTAGAGAGGTAGATTTCCATGAAGGTACATGTTTTTAAGGTGAATTCAGGCAATATTTCGGCAGTATATTGAATGATATATTGATATTATAAATACGTATATAGAGTGAAAAATTATGATGGACACAACTGGGTTTTGTGAGTGGTTGTATGAGAGAAAGAGAGAGAGAGAGAGAGAGAGAGAGAGAGAGAGAGAGAGAGAGAGAGAAGAGAAAGAGAGAAAGAGAGAAAGGAGAAAGGAATAAAGAATAGGATAGTGGTAAAAGTGTAAAAACTAAGAATAAATAAGGACAATAGTTGAGTGCAGATATTTAAAATATATTTCAAGTTTAATAACAATTAAACGATATAAAATAAAGTATTACGAAATAAATTAAAACCCAAAACTAAAATTAGAAATTGAAAACAGAAATTAAAACCTAAACTTAAAATTACAAACTAAGAAAACTAAAATCTAAAAACTACAAAGACTATAATTTTTCAAGTATAAACTAAGTAGTTTCTAAGATACTTATGTTGAGAGTTAGGTAGGGGAAAATGAAGAGTGTACACACAAACGCACACTCACACACACTCACACACACACACACACACACACACACACACACACACACAAATTAATATAGACATATATACAAACATAAACATACATGCACATACTTACATAATATATGCTCTTAAGCGTATATGTATATATACATATACGCACATATGTGCGTACACACACGCGCACACACATATATATAAATATTTATATATATGTATTGTAACGACCGTGGATGGAGGCGTTATGCTTGTTGAGTTTGTTTGCATTTGGAAATAAGGTAGAATTTTACAGTTTGATAGATCCTATGACAACATGTAGAAAAGGTTCCGTTTTGTTTATTCAGTAATTGCGTTGAACTATGTATTCTTTAAGAGATAGTCCATAAGTGGATTGCTGGTCTTGGTATGGGACACTTGGATCTATTATAGCCCAGAACATCCTATAAGATACCTTTCTATTTATTAGATGGTGTATATTGTTGGCTAGAGAGGTAGATTTCTTTGCAATCATCCATCCTACACAAGCTTCACCTTCTTACTTCAAATAATAGTGGTTCCGTGTCATGTTTTACATATCATACTATGTTGTTTTCTTCTGCTCTAATCCTGTGTTTACATCCAATCAGTCCTCTTTTTCGTGTTACATTCAATCTGTATGTGTCACTTTTTGGGTGGTGCATCTCATATCTAGTCAGCAACTTCCTCGTATTTCTGTCTAAGCTGTTTAGTTCGCCTACTGGCCATGCGATTACCACTCCTCCATATCTAAGGAGTGAAACCGCCTATGTGTTAATAACTTCAATCTCATTCTCTCCGTTTAATTTCGACTTAAGGTTTAGCTCAATCTGTGCAAGTACTCCACCTTAAATGTTTCTGTCATTTCTTTCTCCATAAATTTATCCATTTCCAATATCCCGAGTACTTATAGCCCGTCTCTTCTATCTGCTGCCTGATAACATCCACCGACGGTATCGGTAACCAGTTCATACATTTGATTGTGCCTCTCTTCAAGTCTAACGCACCAAATATTTTCACTCCGAACACCATTCTAACGTCAGCACTGAAAGTATATACAATATTAACGAGGGAACTGACTTACTATAAAGTTTGATTTCATCCATGAATAACAAGTGCTTGACTTTCAGTTGGTGTCTTTTGAATATATACCCAGCTTTTCCTTTCCTCAGAATCAGTGTTAGTGGTGTCATGCACAGTACAAAGATCAGTGGGGAAAGGCAGTCCCCTTGGAAGTTGCCTCTCCTGATTTTTTTTATTCTGCCTAAACTCTTCCATATGCTGTTAGTTCCGTCCTGCATTTTGCCATACTTTTTCAAAGAATGTGTGATCCTATCGTACGTTAGGTTATGAAAGGTAATGATGTCAAGAAGACCCAAAGTTGTCAGGTATTGCTGTGTAAGTGCTATGGACAGACTATAGTTAAGCTCCAAGTTCGGTGGTCATGCGAATGAGGAGTCCAACGTAGGTCACATATCAGTATGTGTGCGTTTTGTATGTACGGTTAGGTTATTATGTATGTATGTATGTAAGTATGTATGTATGTATGTATGTATGTATGTATGTATGTATACATATGTGTGTGTTTGTGTGTACACTCTTTATTTTTCCCTACCTCTCTATTAAGATAAGTATCTTAGAAACTAGTTAGTTTCAACTCAATAATTTTTAGTTTTTGTAGCATTTTAGATTTCAGTTTATTTTAAAGTTTAGGTTTTAAATTTTTATTTCTAATTTTAATTTTGAGTTTTTATTTATTTCCTAATCGTTTATCTCATATCATTTAATTGCTTGAAAAACAATTTTAAATATCTGCACTAAAATATTGTCCTTGTAAGCTTATCTAGATTAGCCTTCCACACACACTCTACTGAAACTTTGTCGTTTGATATCTAACCCATATACAGTACTGACATCTATATCATCACCTTTACTTTTATTTATCTTTATTTCTATTCATATCTTTTACCCTGTTATTTTTACTTTTATTCATCTTTTCCTCTCTCTCTCTCTCTCTCGCTTTCTCTCCACTCCCATTCGCTCTCACTCACAAAACACGTTCATGATATATCTATCATTATCTTCACTTATTTTATTATTTTTAATACTATAACTTTTTTTAATTTATTTTTATTTTTATTTTATTCTTATTTTTTACCTTATTACTACTACCTTACTTTTTATTCTTGTCCCTATCTATCTCTCTTTCTCCTTTCTCTCACATTTATCCACTCACAAAACCTATTTATGTCCATCGTAATTTCTCGCTCTATATACAAATTTACAATATGAATACATCATTCAAAATACTACCAACATACTGCCAGGATTTACCTGGTATTTTAACTAAAGACTTGTTTGTAACTTCATGGAAATACAACCAACATCCATATCCTATGGAAAAAGATTAGTTGTGAACATTATTCTTCTCCTTATATCATTCTAATTGCTTTCACTCTTTACTCTCTTTTACTCCCTTATTCTTCTATTTCAATCTTTATGAACTTAAAATTTTATTTCTTGTAAACAGTAAATTTTTCCACGTCTAAAATATTGTTGTTGCTGTTGTTGTTTTTGTTCTTGTTGTTATTATTATTATTATTATTATTATTATCATTATTGTCATTATTATTATTATTCGGGTCACTGCCTGGAATCAAACTCGGAATCTTGGGGTTTGTAGCCTACGCTCTTAACCACTACGCCACGGGCATATGGCGTAGTGGTTAAAAACGCGGGCTACTAACCTCAATATTCCGAGTTTGATTCCAGGCAGTGACCTGAATCATAATAATAATAATAATAATAATAATAATAATAATAATAATAATAATAATAATAATAATAATAATAATAACAACATCGAAAAATAGCTTAGGAATGAGAAGCCAGGTTCGAAATTTCTCCAAGACACCTGATGAAGGTTGGAGGGTATATCAGCCGAAACGTTGCGTTAATAACAAATAAGATGAGGACAAATATCCGTCAAATGTAAATAAGGTAAATAAACATATATATATTACTCAGTAATTACAGCAATATAATGAAGGTTATCATGTATATAGCACTTAACGCTGCATACCAAGTCTTTTACCGATACAAAATATAAATGGCTAAATTATATAAAATCATGACAGAAAAATTGTGTCCATTGGGGATGAGCGTGTAATCAAGAAAAATAGGCAATTGTTTGCTTTATGTTCAGATAAGAAGCAAAGAATAAAAAATAAAAATTAGAAGTAAAATAACTTGCTCGTTAAAAAAATGTCTGCAATATGTGCAAAGTATGAAACATTCATTCTCGAAAAATTGACATCTGCGTTCTCTTTCTATAAATTTCAACAGAATTTCACCAAATTTGACATGTGTGCCCTCTGACTTAGGACGCTTTTTCTTATAATTTTTTCCTCGAAATTCTTCGCTCCTAACATTACTCTCAATTCGCCTAGGATTTGGCTTCAGCCAGCGAAAAAACGTGAAACACACCCAGCTGGAGAAAATCAATACTTTACTTATCGACTTCTTGCACAGTACTGCAAGCAATATTACTTTGCGTGTTATGATTTGCCTCTCTTTTCACGTGAGCGCTCTCTTTCATATCGTTATACCAACTTAAACTAGCCACTTCAAGACTCTTACCCAAAATTTAAAATCCTTAATTCGGTCTGTTTGATTAGCATTTTTGCCAACTATATTTTACTATTTTTTCGGTGCTACACATTCACCGCTTTTACTTAGGACTTTTTCTATTGCGAAAACTGATAATTTTCCATCATGCCTCGACGCAAAAGATCCGATATAGGTCGGGAAACAAATGCTGCAAAGAAAAGTAAACGTGTGCGTTCAAATAAATCTGCCGAGGACGCCGCCTGAAGGAACTCTCTCAATGCACTTAGGATGGCTTCAGCGCGAAGAAGTGAAATTGAAGAGCAGACTTGTGATCGGTTAGAACGTACTGTTGCGCAATAAGGGCCATCCAGAGCAGCGAGCAACGTTCAGTACGCTGAACCAGAAATGTTTCTTCAAGTGCTGCTGCACGAGCTGCAGAGCCTGAAGCCCAACACGCAGATCGACTTACAAGAGATGCTGCAGCAAATGCTGCTGCGCGGGCTACGGATAATGTTGCAGTTGCAACTAAGCGAAACATCAGTTAAACATACTACTTCGCTTTATATCATATTTTTAGGCTCAACCTTTCCATTTGCTAAACAGCACATGTCAGCAGTTATGTGGTAAGGAAAACAAACTCAATTACTGCCGGTTTTTAACGGATCGACACACTGTCCCAATGGAAAACAATAAAATGTTGTGGGCGTATGACTCTGCTTGTTCACTGTTGTGCTAAATGAATCAAACAACGCAGGGAACATCTGCCATTATGATTTCTTTCATTCATTTCAGAGGTGTATCCGTAAATGGTCTAATAGCCAAACAGGCCTACTTAAGAAACAGCCCTGGGCAACGCTTGGTGCGCCTGCTAGTTTTCTTTGAATAGTTCAAGTATTTACCACAATTGCACGTAGTGGGACGTACAAATCTGAATATTATACAGGTGTTAGACTAGGGTGTAGGTTTCCATCAGAAGTATTAATTAGAAAATTAATTTACGACAGAACTGTGATTAATCCCATTTATTTGAACTTCCCTGTCGTGCCATAAATTCATGTTCCCAGTTCCTCCTGAGATTTTGCCAAAGAGGTGGATTGAATGGAAAGTTTCTGTTTAATAAGCTTTGTGTTCACCGGATGTTACATAACTTTACTTTGAAAGATAAATTATACACTAAAATCCAGTTACCATCAAGGAATTAAGGGTAGCTGTTGATCAAGAATATTGACAAATAGTGTTAGAATATTTCTCGAAGTTTGCGATTTTATTGCTCTTCGCACTATCAGCATTATCTGTAACAGAGCGGTCATCACATTGCGTTTAAAGCAGATTTTCATAAAAGAAATAAATAAAAACGCAAAATGAAAACAAAACACAAAGGACAACCGCGGAATCTTTTGTGTTCTGTTTTCATTTTACGTTTTAATATATTCTTTCACCTCGGCCACTATCTGGCATATACAGGTGCTTACACTTTTCAAGTATTACCTCTAAAATTTATATATATATATAGACACGAAAACAGCTCCACCTTCCCAAATCTATGCTGTCCCACGTATAGGCCATACATACAGGGACGTGAACGATATGAAGGAAGAGAAAGATGGAGTGTCGTACGTAAATACACTTCAATCTTCCTGTAAAGGAACTGTGAAGCCTAAAAAATTGTCTACTAATGTTATATTCACTTGTAATATTAGAGGACTTGCAAGCCATGTTATTGTGTATAAGAGTGTTACACAATCACAGAGGACGGCTACTACTAGAGAGGAAACGTGCGAGTTACTATATCCCGTATTTCTGTTCACAAACATACTGCAGACGCATTGATTAACAAACTCATAACAGTATTGATTACAAAATCTAGAGATAATTTCTATAATACGTTATAGCAAGAAAACAAATCACTGTTAACACACCAGTAATTTAATGTTCGATCTCGTTCACAAAGCAGTGTTAAATATGCGAATTGGTAGTTTCATTTAACCTTTAATATCATTGGGTATATAAGCAGTGTAATTCTTGAGTGTTGAAGGCTGTACACATTGCTCACAACACTTTCACGAGTAGAAACACTGTTATAGTGATTCAGTCTTTATCTCTCCACAATCATGCAGTAAATACATTAGTTACATTTGATGTAACACAGGGAGTTGATTAAGTTCCCTGTTTGTCCGTGTCTCTCAGCCTCTCCCCCTCTCACTTCCTCTCTCTTCTTTCTACCATGTCTCCGTCCCGCTCTGTATATATTTATATAAATGTGCACGGGAGTAGGTGTGTGGTAAGTAGCTAATAGGCGCGGGAGTGGCTCTGTGGTAAGTAGCTTGCTTACCAACCACATAGTTCCGGGTTCATTCCCACTGCGTGGCATCTTGGGCAAGTGTTTCCTACTGTAGTCTCGGGCCGACCAAAGCCCTGTAAGTGGATTTGGTAGACGGAAACTAAAAGAAGCCCGTCGTATATATGTATGTATATATATGTATGTGTGTGTATATGTTTGCGTGTCTGTGTTTGTCCCCTCCCAACATCGCTTGACAACTGATGGTGGTTTGTTTACGTCCCCATAACTTAGGGCTTCGGCATAAGAGCCCGATAGAATAAGTACTAAACTTCCAAAGAATAAGTCCTGGGGTTGATTTGCTATATTGATAGAAAGGACAACAAAAGACCTAGAAATTATGTAAATACAGGAATTTATCTGTAAAAATAGATGACACTTATTCGGTAGCCATGATAAAACTCTGAGTTTCGGATGGATGACGGGGTGGGAACCCACGCCGCCATCAATGGCCAGATAACTAAAAAGATGGCGGCGTGAGTTCCTACTCCGGCATCCGAAACTCGGAGTTTTATCATGGCTACCGAATTAGTGTCACATATATATATATATATATATATATATATATATATATATATATATATATATATATATATATATATATATATATATATATATATATATATATATATATATATATATATATATATATTATGATTGACCGTTGACTGGACACTATTCAATTTTTTTTCTCCGTGTTTTTCTCCTTGTCTCCGTATTCTTTTTGTTGAAGAGCGTAGCTCGAAACGTCAAAGACTTTCCGTATTCCCGAGCGTCATACTAATACATCCTTTTGTTATTTACACCACCTGTCCTCGTCTGTTGTTGTTTTTGCGTATATTCTCCCATATATATATATATATATATATATATATATATATATATATATATATATATATATATATATATATATATATATATATATAAGTATGTATGTATGCATGCATGTATCCTTGCGCCACGTTTTTGTCCCTAATTTCACAATTTTTTTTTATTTTGTTACACTTTCCCTTTTACTTAATCAATGTGTTTTGATCTGGAAACGATTTTGATTTACGTACTGGTTTTTGTTCTATGTTAGTTTTCTGTGGCATATATGTGAAGCGCTACTTTGTTTTTGCTATAAATCTAAAACAAAATCTAATCCACCTGGTAACTGCTGTTTGTCTGCAGACAACACAAACGCTTGAACATGGAAATCGGTTGGGAAATGAAAACCATTTCAAAATCCAAATCCGTAGAGAGGTGACAGAAAATAGGTGACCAAACCTTCTGTGGTAATATATCTAAAACAATAAACGACTATCGGTGACTTTGTATATATGCTTTGATATGACACTTCAAAAATAAATAAAATTCATTTTTATCAGCGTATTGAAGTACAAAATACTTTGAAAATAAATTACAACATGATATACATAGTTGTCTAAAATAATATATATATATATATATATATATATATATATATATATATATATATATATATATATATATATACATACCACACGCACACCTATATATGCTTCATATACACACTTACATACATGTATACAACATACAGGCATCAATTTCTTTGCATGTATATGTTTCACTATGCACGTAAAATGAATAGACTAAATACTAAATTAAGGTAACGTCACAATTCTTGAAATGGAAAATGGTGTCGTCTTACGTATTGTTCTGTACTTAAAATGTCCATTGTTTTTCACTGCGTCTCATCTTGGCACAACTTAAAATTTAGTTAACCCTGATTTTATTCGTGAACTACACTCAGTAACAAATATATGAAGGGCTACCTTAAACAGTTCACATGCTTCAAGCAGCTTACAATGACGCTGGCATGTGCAAATCACAGATGTACGAGTGGTTTTCACGCTTTAGAAATGCTAACTTTTCACTTGAATACTAATTTGTATCAGGACGACCGTCGACCTCCCGAGCGAAGGAAAGGATGAAAATTATTCGACTAATCTTGGAGGGCCGTCACCGAACAATTGACAGAATTGTTGATATGAATGGTGTGCCGTAGAGCTCCTGTCAACGAATTTTGAGCGAGGAACTGCGAATGAAAAGAGTTTCCTCGCTTGCTCATGGAAGATCAAAAGCAGTCACGACTGAATGCATGTCGTAAACTGGAATAAAAGTTGGAAGTTGATCCAGACTTTTTTTTTCGAAGGTTATCCCTGGTGATAAAAGCTGGTACTACGGCTGCGACTCGGAAACGAAGCGGCAATCAGGTCACTGACAGCATTCAATGTTACCACGTCCAAAAAAGTGCGTCAAGTGAAGTTCAAATATCAACACGCTGCTGACTTGCATCATCGATGTGAAATGAATCGTCCACACAGAATTTGTTCATCATGGTCAAACTATTAACTAGACATTATACTTGGAATTTCTGAAGCGTTTGTAAGACGTGGTTAAACGAAAACGCCCTGACCCGTGGCAAAGTGGAGAGTGGTGGTTTCATTACGACAATACGCCAGCACACGCTGCCTTGAGTGTGAGACAGTTTTTGACCAAACATGGCATGTCTCCGACCCTCCCTATTCACCCGAGCTTGTGTTCCCTGTGACTTCTTTTTGTTCTCCGGACTGGAAAAGTCTTTAAAGGAGAACATTTTACCGATGTGGAAGAGGTGAACAAAGAAAAAAAAAACGATGGAGGCGTTAAAATGTATCACTTTGCAAGAGTTCCAGAGCTGCTTATATCTGTGGAAATCGCGTCTGGAGCGATGTATTGCTTCTAATGGAGAATACTTTGAAGGAGATAAAAGTGTAAGCATGTAAATCTGAGTGAATAAAATGATATTGCGAAATTCGGGTTCCTTTTGGGTACTCCCATATAGTTCTATACTTTTTGTAACTGATAATGACTTTATAGAAATCGATGTATAATCATATTCAGAATAAGGTGCTTCCAGTGCATGCGGTAATTAAACGTCGGTATTGTGTTTATTAATGTGTACTCCAATGTTTGAAGTCTGTTAAAAAATTATTGCTATTGTCTGCAGGCAAATGAAATCATCGAGGTTTACATTATATAATTTGATAATTTCCGAAATAACCGATATTTTATCCATAAGAAGTTATATAATACTCTATGAGTGATTCGCTCTGTCGTTGCCTTGGTAATTGTGTGAATTATGCAAATATATGTAACTGAATACATGAGAGTCACATTTTTTATATAATTATTCATTAAGAAATTTTTCTCAATTTGCGAAGAAAAGCACATATTTGTATGCATGCACACATACACAGCACACGCAAACAAATGCTCACGTCAAATATTGTCTGTGATTAATAGTCGGGCGATGTGTTGTCATTGGGTAAAATTATCTGCTGGTACGTATTGAAGAGCTGAGCGCCATGTCATGTCAGACTGAAAGTGTATTTTTGCCAAGCCACAAATTTGTCTAAGCCTTGTGAATGAAATCTGATGGAAAGAATTTCTATGCAGACGCTTCGGATGAAACAATTCTATATGTTGTTGTTAGAATTAATCTGATACCGAGTCCAACAAAATCTGTCACTCAGATTAACTTCAAGGATTAAACTTACTTGCCATTTATTTTATTCGTTCTTAGGTTTTAGATAAATGTCTTCTTGTCACTACGAGAAAGCCCAAGAAGAAATATCATGGACGCTGTAAGTTAAATTGAAATGCATAGAAGCAGAAAATTTTCCATGGAATGATATTGAGACAACTCGTTGTTGACTAAATAGGAATAATAGAATGAAAATCTTTCGAAACATATAAACTACATTGATAATTTGGCCGTATTAACAAATTGCAAATGAATTTCACTTTTTAAAAGAAAATATTCATAACAGTTTCTTTAATAATAATTTATATATTTGAATGGAGCATACTTTGATTTTAGATAAGATACTTCAAAATTCTGAAATGATTATGAAAATTGCATTTGATTATATATTGAATATAAATTTAATGCATAATTTGTGTTATGAAAATATTCTATAAAATCTTAAACTTTGGTATTTGGCAGTTTTATATGGACGTGATTTGAAGAAGATATTGGAAGGATGCGACCAAAATTTTATAGGATTTGCACAAGTATACTTGCATTTATACACACATGCATACATACATACAACAAAAATTTTGGTTGCAATGTTGTGGGAAGCAAATATCTCTTGTTTGATTGTATTTATGCGTCTGTGTTTGTCCCCGCCATCGCTTGGCAATCGATGCTGGTGCATTTATGTACCTGTAATCTAGTGGTTCGGCCAAAGTGTCCGATGGAATAAGTACTAGGCTTACAAAGAATAAGTGCTGGAGTGGATTTCTTCGACTAAAATCCTTTGAGGCTGTGCTTTAGCATGGCCACAATCAAATGATTGAAACAAAAAACAAATAAGAGACTCCACAAAAATATTCGCGTTGCAGTTTACTAGCACTTTATGTTACTTGCTTTTTTTCTTTTGGAGTCCTTAGTTGCGTGATGTTTAATTTCATCGCTTTCTCACCCCTGCACTTTCCTTTCTAATTTTTTCTAATTTTCTCCCTGTCTTCCCCTTTCTAAACTATCATCAGTTTCAATTTTCACTAAAAAGGCGAAACAAACTGACTGTAATCAACTCTTTTGATAAATCCCATAACGGAAGGCAGCGATAAAAGTATAAATATAGATATATATAATCATCTAACGTTCGGACTACCTTGTTATTCCCAATATACAATATCTGTGCATCACTTCAAACTCTCTCTGTGTTTATATGTATATATATATATATATATATATATATATATATATATATGTTTGTGTGTGTGTGTGTGTGTGAATATATATATGTGTGTATATTCCTGGAATTAGCGCGCCAAAACGAAGACTTTTGAATTTTACCATTAAGCTGTAATTAGCAGAACCATATGCACGCGTACACATGGCGGTGGGCAACTATGTATACGATTCTGATAATTGCTGTTACATTACAAATCAGGCTGATGAGGAATAGACAAATGGTAAGAATTTGTTAAATCCGAAACCTGGTTCCTGTTTAATAATGATGTTTTAGGTGATTTTAAATATCTTGCCCGCTCACGTTTTTGGTATGCTGCTATATTTCATGTTGAGAACTTTTTAGGTCTTAATAGAGACAAGATGTGATCTATTTCTAGCGCATTAATTGTCCACGTTAGTGGTCGACGTTATTTTTTAAAATGTACCTTATTCCCCTGAGATTGCAGATAATATTTCTGAATCTCTTTGATTCTTTAAATGTACTGGCCCCCTGATAATTAATAGATATTAATTAATATATTAATATATGACTAATTACCAGATCTTATAATAATATTTACCCATTACTCATGTTCTCATACTGAATATATTCGACGCAGTAAATATTTTCTGCGGATATATTCCTGGAATTAGCGCGCCAAAACGAAGACTTTTGAATTTTACCATTAAGCTGTAATTAGCAGAACCATATGCACGCGCACACATGGCGGTGGGCAACTATGTATACGATTCTGATAATTGCTGTTACATTACAAATCAGGCTGATGAGGAATAGACAAATGGTAAGAATTTGTTAAATCCGAAACCTGGTTCCTGTTTAATAATGATGTTTTAGGTGATTTTAAATATCTTGCCCGCTCACGTTTTTGGTATGCTGCTATATTTCATGTTGAGAACTTTTTAGGTCTTAATAGAGACAAGATGTGATCTATTTCTAGCGCATTAATTGTCCACGTTAGTGGTCGACGTTATTTTTTAAAATGTACCTTATTCCCCTGAGATTGCAGATAATATTTCTGAATCTCTTTGATTCTTTAAATGTACTGGCCCCCTGATAATTAATAGATATTAATTAATATATTAATATATGACTAATTACCAGATCTTATAATAATATTTACCCATTACTCATGTTCTCATACTGAATATATTCGACGCAGTAAATATTTTCTGCGGATATATTCCTGGAATTAGCGCGCCAAAACGAAGACTTTTGAATTTTACCATTAAGCTGTAATTAGCAGAACCATATGCACGCGCACACATGGCGGTGGGCAACTATGTATACGATTCTGATAATTGCTGTTACATTACAAATCAGGCTGATGAGGAATAGACAAATGGTAAGAATTTGTTAAATCCGAAACCTGGTTCCTGTTTAATAATGATGTTTTTAGGTGATTTTAAATGTCTTGCCCGCTCACGTTTTTGGTATGCTGCTATATTTCATGTTGACAACTTTTTAGGTCTTAATAGACACAAGATGTGATCTATTTCTAACGCATTAATTGTCCACGTTAGTGGTCGACGTTATTTTTAAAAATGTACCTTAATCCCCTGAGATTGCAGATAATATTTCTGAATCTCTTTGATTCTTTAAATGTGCTGGCCCCCTGATAATTAATCGATATTATGTATATATATATATATATATATATATATATATATATATATATATATATATATATATATATATATATATATATATATATATACATAATTAAAATTAATCAAAGTATATACTAAGTATGTCTACTTGCTTGAAATAACAGTCAAAACTCATTATTAAATCGCCCAAAATACACTGATGATAACTACAGAAATAAACGGACGGAAATTCGGTTAAGACAATCTACTAACATGCAGTTAAGTATTTGGACTCACGTAGACCGGATTCTGCACTGGCAAAATAATCCTTAGCTTCTTCAGCACGCGTTACCAAGATTAGAGATTCCCAACCCATCGTTTTGCGCCGAAATCACAGCAACCACCAGTGTAAAATAATCTCGATACAATTTACGAGAAAAATAATTTACGAACAATTAATTTGCAAAGGTGTCATTAATTCTATTATTATCCAATGTAACTATTCTACTGAAGAGGGGAAAATCCGTAGGATTAATCCCGAAATTGATTCAATATAGAGACAACCAATTTAAAAAAAGATTCTATTAGCTTGCCTTCCTCGATTTCAGCACGACTTATATTCATGGTGAATATGTATTGTAATGTCGATTTAAGGTCTATTCTCAGCATATTGGCATAGAAATCTTTTGACCTTTGCCCTTGTTGATATATATATATATATATGTATATATATATATATATATATATATATATATATATATATATATATATATATATATATATATATATATATATATATATATATATATATATATATATATATATATATATATATATAAATTTATATTCCTATGGATCGCATAAATTTTAATTCTTCGAAACATATGTCGGAATAAAAATATGCAGTTATAACATGCGTTTACTCCATTCTTTAAATTTATATATACTCAAATACCCAAAATAACAAGGAGTTTCTGCCTCACAAACAGGAGTTACACCACAGTTATTTTGTGATCTTTGCTACCCTGGCATCTATTAACCCATTTATTTATCCGAATTATTCTTAATTAGGAGAAAATAAATACATATAATTAATATATATATATATATATATATATATATATATATATATATATATATATATATATATATATATATATATATATATATATTAATACACTGCTTTATTTTGAGATTGCTAGCGTTAACAATACTCGCAAATAAAATACAGACTTTAGTTATTCTCTCCTATCAGTGTGTACATATTGCTCGTTTCTGACGGCATTAATATTTTTAACACATATTTATTGCAATATAGGTCCTCCGACACCCTCAGTCGCAATTATTCACGTTAAATATTTGTATATATATATATATATATATATATATATATATATATATACTTTATTTAAAAGCAGCAGAAATATAACAAAAAAACTGTTACTCTGAGTTTCACGTTCCCCTTTTGTTAGTTTTGTTAGAAATTAACAAAACTGTCCGATGAACGGGAACGTGAAACTCAGAGTAACGGTTTTTTTTGTTATATTTCTGCTGCTTTTAAATAAAGCATATTACTCTACCTCTGGTATTTGAGTACTCTTTTTTCCACCATGTTGCACATTTCATGTGCTTACTCCGGTATATATATATATATATATATATATATATATATATATATATATATATATATATATATATATATATATATATATGCGTGTGTGTGTCCGTGTCTTTGTGTGTGTTTGTGTCTGTGTTCTTCTGTATGTGTTAGATTGTAATGAAATTTTGTCCGTTTTGTTTTAAGTACATCTAAAAGGTTTACCTTTCTCTGTTCCATTCGGAATACGACAAAATCATTATGTAATTTTCTTTCATATTTTTCTGGTTTTGTCATTCATATCATAATTGAGGTAGTTCCCTCCAAGCAAAAACCATAGTCGACAACTTATTATTAATGATAGGAGAATATTATAGTTCGGTTGAAGCATTGTGCATTGTTTGTAAATAATAAAAGTTTTGAATGGTACAACAATGCACTATAATACAAAAAATGGACTATATACCTGTTGTAATTTAGTTGTCTTTAGTCCGATGATATTTCGGAATACAATTCCTTCTTCACATATTCTTAGATGGAGACGCTGCTATAATCGGTTTTCCAACGGCTAAGAATATTGGAAGTAGGAATTGTATTCCGAAATATCATCGGACTATGGATAACTAAATTAGAACAGGTATATTGTCCATTTTTTGTATTATAGTGCATTGTTGTACCATTCAATACTCGTTATTCTTTATTATTAATGAATTTCAGAAAAGCACTAGCGCAAGTTCAGCAGCAAAATCATTCTCAAACACGTTTGGTGATGATGTAGTGAGTGAATGAACATGCAGAATATGGTTGGTTACACGATGCTGAAACAGGGACTAAAGCCTGCAGTATGTATCAAGGAAAGGGTTCGATCCTACATAATTGGAAGCCATTATCGAAGCGAAGCCGACTGTTACAGTTCGGGAAGTAATCACCAGCTTCAACGTGATCCATGTGAACATTGATTGTGATTTGAAAGGCTTGATGATGTATCAAAGATTGGAAAATGGTTTACACATGGTTTCTCTGCAGACAATCACAAACAACGTGTCGTCTGCGTTGCATCATTGCAATGTTGTGGGAAGCAAATATCTCTTGTTTGATTGTATTTATGTGTCTGTGTTTGTCCCCGCCATCGCTTGGCAATCGATGCTGGTGCATTTATGTACCTGTAATCTAGTGGTTCGGCCAAAGTGTCCGATGGAATAAGTACTAGGCTTACAAAGAGTGGATTTCTTCGACTAAAATCCTTTGAGGCTGTGCTTTAGCATGGCCACAATCAAATGATTGAAACAAAAAACAAATAAGAGACTCCACAAAAATATTCCGTTGCAGTTTACTAGCACTTTTATGTTATGCACTAACAACCTTCAAGTGAATATCGCGTATTTGAGATTTATTCATTACATTTAATATACATATATGTTGCTTGATACTCTTCTTTGTTTTTATTGCTCATTATATACTGAAGTTTAACATAGGCGCAGGAGTGGCTCTGTGCTAAGTAGCTTGCTTACCAACCACATGGTTCCGGGTTCATTTCCACTGCGTGGCATCTTGGGCAAGTGTTTTCTCCGACCAAAGCCTTGTGAGTGGATTTGGTAGACGGAAACTGAAAGAAGCCTGTCGTATATATATATATATATATATATATATATATATATATATATATATGTGTGTGTGTATGTGTGTGTGTATGTGTGTGTTTGTGTTTGTGTGTCTGTGTTTGTCCCCCCAATCTCGCTTGACAACCGATTGTGGTGTGTTTACCTCCCCGTAAATTAGCGGTTCGGCAAAAGAGTTCGATAGAATAAGTACTAGGCTTACAAAGAATATGTTCTGGAGTAGATTTGCTCGACTCAAGGCGGTGCTCCAGCATGGCCACATTCAAATGACTGAAACAAGTAAAAGAGTAAAAGAGTATGTTATTGTTTTTTTTGTTCTTTAAATTTTGTCATATGGTCCTGTCCTTATTGCTGACTCTATCACTTCACATGAAGCTGCTTAATTTTCTCTTTTTTTGTTGGGCATTATTTTTGCTATTTGTATATTACTGTACATACCACCTTCGTCACGGTTAGTTGATTGTGGTGAATAGATCTTTGTTTATCTGTGTTTTCTTCCACTTTTGTGACAATTATTACTGCATCTTTAACGAAGATTATATTCTTGTTTCTTCATTTTTTTTTGTATTCTTCTTCCTTCTTCACCATTCATTAAGCTTTTAGTTATTCAATGGTGTTTGTAAATACTAGTAAACTTAGCACTTTTAATTTTTTTTTTGTTTTTACATCTAACTGTTCTATTATATTCATATTTTTGGATCAATGTGTTTATTTCATTTCCTTGTCTTTTCTTATATTTCCTTTTTTGTCTCCGTAGACAAGGTTGTTAAACATTGAAATGCAATAAAGATACTGTATTCTCACATATAGGTGATTCAAATTATATTGAATTCATTTACAATTTTCAATCGATTACATGGATTATATAATTAACTGATTACTAAAAATAATTCACAGTTCAAATAAGTTTTACCATCATGTAAATTAGGGGCTGATTCCAGCGAACAAGATTGTGTGCAGGAGTTTTCTATCACAATTTCGGGTAGACAAAATCGATTCTGCCACTACTTTAAGAGGATAAACTTTGTTAGTGAAATTTCTCGAAGGAAAATGTTGTGGAAAGATTTTAGAAGATTCGATATTTGTGATTGGCACATTTGTATCTGGCACCATATATCAGAGCATCAATAGACATTTTGTTCCTTTTAATAGAAAACATTACGGTATCATTATTTGTTGGGATATAACGCGGCGAGCTGGCGCAATCGTTAGCAAAGCGGGCAACGTGCTTAGCGGCATTTCGTCAGTATTTACGTTCTGATTTCATATTTCAACAAGGACGACTTTACCTTCCATCTTTTCGAAATCGATAAAATATGTACCAGTTGAGCAGTGAGGTCACTGTATTGGGCTACTCTCCTTCTTTTAATTGCTAGCCTTCAGCCAAATTTGAAAGCAATATTTGGTCGGATATAAGGCGGCAAGCTACTAGCCTCATTAAGGCGACGGGCAAAATGCTCAGTAGAATTTCGTCCGTCTTTATGTTCTGAGTTCAAATTATGTCGAAGTCGATTTTGACTTTCATCCTTTCGGTGTTAATGAAATAAGTAGCAGTTAACATTGGGTTCCATGTAATAAACTTAATCCCTTCCCCGAAATTGTTGGCCTTGTGTCAAAATCTGAAAGCAATATTCGGTCAGATAATGGGTTGAGTCCAAATTGCTATCTGGATTGCACTGCAAAATACAACGTAGTCTATCACAAGCACATTCTCGCAAGTTGCGAAAAAGTTACAGGAAAGGTCAACATTCAGCGTTTTATTAAATCGTTCATGGAAATAGATAGCAAAAGGTAAAAACGTGGCGTCCTCCAAAAGATGAATCATATTTCAAATTAAGTGAACACCATTGGAATTTTGGACATAATTATAAACAGAAAATGACACATTCAAACTTTCGGAAATTATTCATGAAAATAATTTCGTTAAGGAATAATTTAGCATAATATTTTATGTTATTTTCTTTTCAAATAAAATATTTCTAAACTTTCAAATAATCACAAAATTTGCATTAAATTACATACAGAATATAGACGTAATATATAATTTATATTACAACAAGGTCGCATAAAACTGGAAATCGTGCGATTTTCTATGAATGTAAATTTTCATAAAATTTTATTGTTCACTTTAAAGAGAACTACAATATTTATAGCTTTGGGTTCAATTATATGTTTGTATGCTTCTATGTACATATCTATCATTCTATCACGTGTAGATGTGTATATTCATATATGCATCTATAGATATATAAATATATACATGCACACACGCACAGTCTCATATACACACATATACCTATATGTGTGTATATAACTTTACTCCCCCTCACGCACTCATACACACACACACATAAATGCATATATATGTTTATAAATGTCAATCTTTATTTGATTATGTGAGCGTATGAATATGTGACTGCAGAAAACTAAACTTGCGCGCACACTATACACATATACAACACTCATGTAGTTTATTTGAAAGGATTTTTGTTAAGATTTCCTTCTGCGTGACACACGCATATTTATATCCATTGAACCAGATTTGGGTCTCATAAGACGAAATAATTTTCAATCAATCGAAATTATAACTGTTAGGAGAAAGATCTTCATTTGTGTTAATGAAAATTATTGTGGAATGTGAAAATTGTGAGAAAAACCAATGTAAAAGATGAACGCAAATTGTATAAATAATAGGCAGTGAATAAATGTTTGACCTACGTTTGATAAAACAACAACTACGGTTACAAATTTATATTATATTTTTTCAGTCAAATTCTTGTTAAAGGGACCTTATCCGTGAAGGGCACGAGCAAAATATAATTCAGTTGATGAAAATCATTCAGTAACAAAATAGTTTCAAACTTTGTCACCGGGAATTTTCTCAATGGTTCTTACTGAAGACATATGAACCTGTCAACTAAACGACAAGATTTATGCGATTCTGCTTATTTCTATTATATCTTTACACGTCCACAGTTCTTTCTCTTTTGGTTGGTTTAGTAGAGAATTATATTTTTCTCGTACCCTTCACTGATAAGGTCTCTTTAACAAGAATTTGACTGAAAATACTATAAAATAATTGATTTATGAGTTACACACACATACGACTATACAACACCCCCTCCAAAAACATACTAGAATAAACTCATACTGTAAATACCCAACAAACTGAACAAAACCCACAACACGTGCCATATGGTGTCGATACCTGACGTAGATCGCATCCTGCGCTGCACAGACAACACACATAAAAGCTAATACAACAGATGACTCATACTAAACCCCATAACAAAACTTACTGATACAATACAGTATTCCCCCCACAAAAAAAAAAATGCAGCGAACACTACCCCGCCAGCAAAAAGGTGCAACGAATGATGCAATAGAAAGTTCCTTGAAACTTTCAAATGTGGGAAAATAATAGTGGTGATGTCGATGGTGACAAACGTTACCTTACCTCATCTTATGAGAGCAGTTACGTTTTATGACAGCAGTAACAACGAAAATGAAGCTGGGACTTTAAAACAATGGTTCTGTAAAGATATGGACTGACTACAGCTGTTATCCTAATACAATATCAGCAGATTATATAGCGAGGAGGAGTAAGTGGGCCAGCGAAAGCAGGATAGTGATGCAGTGCTACTTAGAAAGTGAACCTAAAAGAAGTGGCTACGGAAAGCGGATGTTAACATTTTGGGTAGAGAAGTGTATTTTAAAGTGCTGGCCAGAGATGAGTTATTCACGTTAGTACTATTAGGAGACGAAAGTGGATGACAGAATTGGAGGTAGAAGAGATCACAAGAGAACTGAAAAAGAAAGACCAGGTAGTGGGAAAGACAAACAACATAAGAGATACAGCTCAAACCAAAGAAGAACCTAAAGAAAAAATAATAATAGCGCTATCAATAAGGAAGGGACGGCTCACAAAGAACGACGTGATTTAAGTGAAGAAGATAATAATATTTTGGATGAGATGCAGGAAGTAATGAGTAAAGAAATAAGAAATAGATTACCAGGGCTAAAAGCTACCAACAAAAGGAAGCTAATAGAGATGACTAGGGAAGTAAATTCTGCTATCAGTAGGATAGATACTAAAATATAGGAGTCACTAACTTATTGATCCATGAAGGAGGAGTAGTAGTTTCCAGTACATTAGATATCTCACAGAGAAATACTAAAATAGAGCAAACGTGGAAGACGACAAAATAAAGCGAAGACTTTGCGTCAAGACCTGAATAGAATAGATACACGGAAAACAAATAAGTTAGGAAACACAAGATGCAAAAGGTCCCTCAAGAAAAGATACTTAGTCAACGAGAAAGGATTTGAGACAGTTATAGAAAAGTTCAAACAGCGTATCATAGCAGGAGCAGGCAAGCTTGCGAAATAGAAAAGAACAGATCATTATCGGCAGAATAGATTCTTTGAGACAAACCATAGGAAATTTTATAATCAAATAAGTAGTAGAGAAAGAAGTAATGAGGATGAGATACCTAATGTAGAAGAAGCTAGAATTTCTGGAGTAATATTTAGGATAAGCCAGTCAATCATAATGGGGATGCAATATGGTTAAAGAAAGTGAAGAAAGAAGTAATGAATGAAAAGCAGATAATTGACGTTACACTCCCAAATGAAGAACAAATTATTATGAGAGGTATAGAGGAAAGAGTAAAGTACCAGGACCTAGCTATTGAATTACATAAACTATGGAAAGTGCTGGTATGTTTTATCCAAGTACTTATAGGTGCATTGTAATCTATCCCTAAAGATCTGAACAGATGGATAGAGGAAATAGGCATAAAACCCAGTTTAGTACAGCTGCAGAAAACGGTGTTATTAGGGACAGCTAGGATACTTAGGAGGATTCTTTGCATCAAAGCTTACTTGCCGTAACCCAATATGAGTATTCTTTTTTTCGCAACAACTTTTGAGTGTATATGAAAATAATAATAATAATGAGGATGATGATGGTAATAATAATAATAATTCTTCTTCTTCTTCTTCTTCTTCTTCTTCTTCTTCTTCTTCTTCTTCTTCTTCTTCTTCTTCTTCTTCTTCTTCTTCTTCTTCTTCTTCTCCTTCTTCTTCTCCTTCTTCTTCTTCTTCTTATTATTATTATAAAATTGATCATAATTAGTTATGATAAGAAAGGGATGTCAGAAACATCTAGATAATATCCCAGGAGAACCATGTCCCAGAAAATTCAAAAGATTGTGCTGACAAGTACTGCTTACATCCTCAAATAAACCTTATCAATTTAAATGTATGTGTTGTATTAGGTGAAGATATTTAGTTAATGCCCATGCCAATTTCCTCACCCAAGCTTTCAATCTGTAACATCTCTTATCATTCATTCGGCCCAGGACGCTGGGTGCATATTAAATGTAAAGAATAATAAATGTTGTTGTCAATGAAGTAAGTAGACGTGATACCAATTGTAACTGGAGCAAGTAGAAGTATCAGTACTCAACTACCAGCATGGCTGAAAAAGATCGATGCAAATGTGAAGGTAGAAGACCTACAAAAATCAGCATTGCTAGGAACTGCAAGAATTCTTCGCAGGGTTCTTGAAGCATGACCAGTAAGCAAGTGTCCCCTTAGTCTGCTGGCAGTGGACAGCTGACATTTTCCATCATTTCCACCAATATAAGCTGTAAGTTTTAATATGATACTAATAATAATAATAATAATAATAATAATAATAATAATAATAATAATAATAATAATAATTCTTATTATTATTAGCGATGGAAGCAATATTAATGCCAAAAACAAATTTTATAAGCAACTTAGGAAGGATACCTTGTTAGAAGAGTGAATAATGATAGTGCGTTATTAACCGCAATAAATCCTCTCATTTTCGTGATTGATGCATATGACCTCACACATATATACACATACACTACGTATATATACGCGCGCGCTCATATAAATATGTGTATGTGTTTGCAATAATGGAATATCCTGCATACATTTGTGGATCCATTTTCGTCATGAGTGTAAGAAAATACATGTGTGGGACATCTGTTTGTGAGTCTGAATCAGTGGTTAAATATATCAGTGTATTTCTGCTAATTTATCCGTTATACGTTTCTTTTGTAGCGATGGAAATCACGAGAATTGTAGCTTGTCATTTTAAATAATTTTTCCTTCTATTCGAAAGTTATATCTTGACTATACAGTTCTTTTCTCAGACATCAAAATACTTAAAAATAAAAGTTTGCTAATTCTACAAATATCCCACAATTAACCTTAAGAGCTTCACACCAGTATTGTCACATGTAATAAAATTCTATTTCGAGCAGCACATTTACAATGCTAAATAGATATTGGCAGATTCTTGTAATCAATATTTTAGAAAAAGGACAATAATCTCTGGTGTTATGTATATGAACAGAATGGCATATACACCGCTCCATTTTTGTTATGTTGTTACTCTTGTTTTAATGAGCAACGTAAACCAAATTTGATACGATGACATGAAGTTTTTACAACATTTTATCTATATTCAGAAATATTTACGTAAATATGTATTCAAATTTATTCTTTAAAAAAATAGTCAAATGCAAGAAACCTTTGTTTTCTAAAAATAATGTGTATTAATTTTACTCTCGGGTACTTGCACCTGTCATATTTATTGTCGTAAATATATGGATGTGAATGTATAAATGTATGTATACACATGCATATGTCAATTCTTTTCCTCTCTTGTTACTGTATACTAAGCTGGAAATGAATACTTGGTGTTTACTGGTGCTACTCTATCTCTACCTATTGTCACACTTTTATGGTGATCGCTAGAGAATAGAATTCACAAGGCGTCTCGAGTTTTGTTTACGTTATTATTACGTGCAAGCACTAGGACATATGATTGTACGAGGCCCGGGGTCGGATTGGAAGCAAGGCCGCCTGGTAAACGACCTCAGGTCGCAGAGGTTGGATCTAATTGTCACTATAGAAACCAGAGTGGACTGTAGGCATTTTCACCCCTCCTAAACGGCTATGAGAAATTTATTTCTCCATGCCAACCTGGAGGGGGAAGGTGTCGTAGTTCTGCTCAGGAAAAATCTGGCGATAGAGATAAGAACGATCTTTGTTGACCCAGAAGGGAAGTTAGTCGTCCTTGATGTGACGCACAACAATGGTAAGACCTTCAATCTGGTGGCTGTCTATGCTCCTTGCGGAGCTGGAAGGTCTGATAATTTTAGAAGCCTAGAGAATTTTCTAGGAACGTCGCTTACTTAAGTGTTGGTAGGAGACGTTAAAACAATCTGCAATGCACGCGTAGATTGTGTTGGCTCGAATCTCAAAAGGAAGGGTAACCCTTGTCTTAGTGATCTAATCAGTTCTTTTCAGCTGGCAGATCGATTGAGACTACTACATTTCCCGAACGATCCATTGTGGACACGGTCTAATAGCGACGAGTCTTCTACTTTTTACATAGACAAGATAATATTTAGAATTAAAGACAAAGATGTGGTCGGGTGTCCACAATTCCACTATGTCAACTTAGATAGGTCATGTAGACATGGACCCGGCTACTGGAAACTTACGTTTTGGCTTCTGAGGAGTACAGGAGCAGGATTAAGCAGTTAGTAATGAAGGCATTAACCGGATCCATTATTAACAACAAACTGTGTTATGCCCTCAAAAGAGTCATTAAATTTGAGTCTATTAGATTTAGTAAAGAGTTAGTTATTGAGAAAAATAGAATAGAAAGTGCTTTAGTTAAGGCTCTAGAAGAAGCATTGAGGTCTGGATCTTCGTCCCAAGTTTTAGCAGCGAGAATGGCGCTCACCACCTTGAAGGCGCTCAACACCTTGAAGGTGCTCAACACCTTGAAGACGCTCAACACCTTGAAGGCGCTCAACACCTTGATGGCGCTCAACACCTTGAAGGCGCTCAACACCACGAGGGATACATTGACAGAGAAAGCTAGGTGCGATGGAACAAGAGGGAATCAATGACGCCGGATGGGCTCGTGTATTAGAGACCTAACGTGGCAATCATGCGACATGAACGTCTTTGACAGTTCAAGATGAGCGTTCAATGAAGAACCCGGGGAGATGTGTAAGGACGTTGGACGGGCGGTCCGGTCAAAATGCTAGGGGCTTGGTTCGATCCAGACCTCCAGATAGAGAAGAGTTGGAACGAGGTTACGACCAGGATGGAACTCCCAGACCAGACCTGGTCTGGGCGGAGGCTATCCTCGAAAGGGACGAGAGAGGTTGCAGATGTGTTCCTTGCATCTGTAATCACCTACCTCCTAACCGCCGCGCCTTGCCCCGATTCGTGGCTAAGCAAGTCGGAAAGATTTCTCTTCCGGTTTTTGTGGAAGGGA